>NW_022158008.1:0-161168 GCF_003316985.1 Fusarium coffeatum
GGGGGGGGGGGGCGTCTCGGAGGGGTGACAAAAAACGACGAGCCACCCAAAGCAAAAAAAAGGAGAGACGACGCCGGTACCTGGGCTGGACCATGTTTCATGGCTTTCCTCCCAGGGCCTATGCATGTCTCCACGAGGGATCCGTTCGTGGCTGATGGGGATCAAAGAATGAGCTCGGGCTTCTAAAACTCAGGGCGCGCTTCTCTTGACCTTCCATTCCCTCGCTTGACGCCTGTGGGTATTAACGTAGCATGGGTTGAAGCAGTAGTCTCCCGGCACCCAGCCGCCAGGTCATGACTTTCTAAGGAGCGCTGATCCGAGCAGCGCCCATCCATGACAAGTTACGGTGCGGTACTCCAAGTAATGGCAGTACCTCTGCTAGACACTCGTCTCGCCTCTCTGGGACACCCAGGCCACCGGGTCACAGGGATGAGAAGCCGCTGGGATCTGCTATTGCTGCAAGGCGTGCAATGTCTCCGGGAGGTTGGAAAGTCGCAACCTGGCCTGGCCATCACCCCCTCTCAGACCGTTTTCCCACACCCTGTCGTCCACACATCGCACCCCAGATCCGCTTTGTTCGTCCCTTGGTGCCTCCGGCTGCAGGAAACAGTGCTATTCTTCTGTAACTGGCTACGTTCGGGTGTTGGCGTAATGTTTGTGACGTTGACAACCCGTTAAGCTTAGAGCCCACTTGAATATGAGCTACAGAACTGTAAATGTCGACAATTGTTTTTTTGTAACTCCCAGCAAGTCTTCTTCCTTCAGTCTTCATCAAGGTCTAGTTGCTATTACACCAGATGATGACCACGAGCACCTTGAGAAAGAGGAAAAGCGCTTCAGGGAGCCTCCCGGCGCCCCGTAATGGACCCAGGACTGGCCGAGCCCAATGCTCAGCCAAGCCAGTCCGCGCTGGCGACGTCAGGTTGAGGGTCTAAACGGTACTTAGCGCCGTGCTGTTGCACTGTACTGTACAATCATGCTGATTCATGGGGTACACTCTCCGCCCGGTACGAGCGTCGATTCAGTTTCTTCTGGCACTTCTGTGACATGGCTGGGGTCCGCCGTTCTCTCGGTGCTCTCAATCTCAGTCGGTCATAACTCAACCCATATTATCCCAGTCTGCTTGTTCCAGCAATCACCCATTTGGGACATGTCTGTTTGATTTCCCATCTTGAACCAGCTTCTGTCTCGTTTTTCTCAACATACCCATTGGTCTGGTAAAATTTGGCACTCTGAGAAACTTATCTGCCGGGTTTGGGTGCTGGAAAGCTTAATCGTACCAGATTCCACGTCGATGAGGACTCCTCGTCACACCAATCATAGTATGTGCCGAACAATCAGTCATCAACAGAATGCTGTAGGAATATTCTTCAGCATCCATACGTCTCTTGTCTCATCTCGTTGCAGGATGGAATCATGTAATGTCAGAGCGCGGTAAGCATAACGCGCCACTGTGCCCAGTAGCACGTAAAGGAAGCTGTGTCGCACCTGTGCCATCCTTTCATAGCGCATGATTTCTAACTGGAAAGGCCATGTGGTGCTCTGTCGCTTTATCGCAATATGTCAATGCCACAAGTGACAATGACGTCTTGCTGCTATTTCTTCATTAACCTTGCCTTAAAATAGACAAAATGGCTAATTTAGTCAATACCTGAAGCTTCTCGGTTTTCAAGCTCTCGGGTAGATCCGATGCCTCAAATAAATCCAATGATAGATTTCAATCTCGAAAGATAAAAATATCTTAATGCAGTTATTCCTGTGCTGCATCCGAATACCACATACAAAGTCGTATCATAATCTTTGCAGAGTTGCTCTTGTGTTTACTCTCGATTTTAAACGATTGCCGTGATAGGCGCGGAGTGATGTTTCCTATGTCCTCTTGTTGAACTGCCTGCTGCTCATGAACAGCTACTGTTTGCTTGGTGTTAAGCCCGTCTGATTTGGGATCGGTGCGTTTCACACAGACCATTTACCGAGATATCGTCCATTGTATAGTAGGTATTAGAAGCTCTCTTCCGTTTTGGAGAATATCGGATACCCGAGCTTCTGCGAATATCGAGCTTAAATGCGGCTGTTAGCTGACAGACATGCAATGGTAAGAAAGGGTACCGTTGCAGCAGTTGGCCATGTCACCTTGTATCATAACTGCCGCGTGGGAGTTCCTCGGTGGGATCATGTTGATGCTTCTCTTGTCAGAACAATGCCGCCCCGCTTATGGTCTTAAATCCCAAGGACCCGGTGCAGCTTAAGCATCGCTTGTCCGGTCATGCACGGCGACGCCCGACATACAGCAGACTGTGCACATCGGCTGTAGCGGTGCCTAGATCAGTTGATATTCTGATCATAAATATGGACAATGTTTCTCTTTGAGATCGAGCATCCTTAATACTTGCTGTCTTATGCGAATCGTCGAAGTTGCCTGTCTGGAGCCAATGTGATAAAACTGTTTCATATTCAGCTGCTGCTAGTTGAGACGTCGTAAAGTCAGTGACTGCCATGGAATCATGGCGTCACAAGAAGCTTCATCCTTGTGTATCTTATGCGACGGAAGTCTTGCCGGCCTCGCCTAACACTGGGCCAACGTCTCTTAGAGTGGCAGGTAGAGAGATATGCCACATCCCATAATTCGCCGAGAGCACATTCATCGGTTCATCAGCCATTTGATGCCTTTGTGCGACGCTTAACGCTCATGGAACAGATGCGCCGCCGAGTTGTTAGCCTTGAGCTTCTGATCATAAATTTGTTCGTTTGCTGCCACGTTTGTGACGACTTGCAGGATGCCCACGCCTCGATTACCGTAGCGATGTGATGGGTTGAAGTCAAAGCGGGCCGATGGGGCTTCGTAGAAGGCTTCCAGAAGCCTGCCAAACCGCTTGCAAAGAACTCCACACAAGACTCAATGCAGACGTGGTACTTCTGACCGTGCCAACTTCGAACGGGCGACAAAAGAACACTGTATAGCTAGGTTTAGCCATGCGTGCCGTCCTCCTCACGAGCAGATGCCTCCTCTGTCTAAGCTCCACTTGAGTCAACCCAATTTGGGAGTACCCATCAAGTGGGGATAATTCATGGATTGGGATGAACTGCCAGAACTTCCAACAAACTTCCGTCCTGCATGTTCAGGGGTAGGTCGCTGCACATCCGCCTTAGCGCAGCCCACACGTTGTGGCGTTTTACGCAGACCGTAGTGCCGCAGAGAAGCCCCAGCAGACCTTCGGCGTTCCTGCATTAGTCGATTTCCAAACGCCATTCGCACTTGAAACAGGGGTCGGTGTCGTTCGTTCTGAGCTTCATCCGCTTCCTCATCAGTCGCATCCACCGTAAGGGTCTCTGTCTGGAGCCAATACCAGTCGATCGGTTTAGAGAACGCGCTGGAGTTTCATCTGACAGATGCGATCGCGATGCCTTTTTGTGTCATGTGACGCTCATCGCTTGCTGAAGCTTAGCTGACGAGTGACTTGCCAAGACTGGAAAGTCATTAATAGTTGCCATGTGGTATTAGAGCCAAAGCTGGGTCTAGTTATCTTCAATATTTCGTTCCTCAACTAGCATGAGAACCCAACCCACGAGTGATCGCGCCATGAAGACTGTACTTTTTCTTCAAGAATCTCTTCGGGCCTTCTTTACTCGTTGTAACATTCAGCACAGAGAGGCTTTTTTGCTTTGTTCTTTTGCTCAATTCACCACAGAACCCTGACTCTGGACCCTGCATCGGGTATCATTTTGTGGGAATGTCAATACAGTGATGCGAAGACTGACACGTGTGTCCTTGACCGTATGCGAGAACAACATCGTATGCCTGGACCAGCTAATGCCACCCAGAATCGTGCTATTGATCTGACTTATCAAACTATCGCTGCCGGCTTTGTTGAACAGGGCAGCTGCTTGTAGATCAGGCTGACATGTTAGGGTCAGTCAATCAAGCCAGTGACATTTGGTTCCTGGGCTAGTTTGGCTAGTCACGGACGACATATCATCCGTACTTTTTGTCTGTTGCGGCTCTTTGTATGTACCAGGAACAAGATGAGGACCCTTCTTGGCACCATGTTTGGCGGGGCTGCTGGATATCCACCTATCGGATTGGCAATGCGTTGGGCTGGGTCCATACCTAGCGACATGGACAATTACTTCTCTGCTTCTAGAAGCCTCAGCGAATGTATCGCAGATCAGCTATGGGTACCTGCAAAGACAGAAGTAAAACGTGAGACGTCATTTGATCGGTGTATATTGGCTCTCGCTTGGCATACTCGTGTGCTTTTTTCTTTCTTTCTGGTAACTGTTCAAACAGACTGTCAGTTGTTGAGAATACACCAAAACGTTCTTAATGTGACCTGATCTCATGAGTGTCTTCCAGCCTCATATCTTTTTTGGTCTCTGCAAATTTGAGATGAAATTATACGTACCAGTATTCGTGTCGCCGGGGAACCGCTTCCGCTATTGCAGCGCGTCCGTGCCGGGTCGCCTCGTAATTTCCAAAAATTTCGTCCCAAGAGCCATGCTCCATGGTTCATGCCCATGAACTGTTTCTGTGGGGACAGGAGAGGCCTCTTTTCCAGACCAGGTAGGCAACCTTCTGGAAGGATGATCTGTGAGAGTATTTGTTCTAGAGTGTGTGTCGTTCATGCCGGGTATGCTCCCCGGTCGATAGGACAAGCAAGCCACGAGTCAAGCTTCGAATGCGTTGAGGAGCAGCGATCCACTACTGGCCGCCTGCCGTGCTCCCGGCTGATCGCTATCGAGATTGTGTATCTCGCGCCCAGCCTCAGTAATAGCTGTTGAACACATCCCTGATCTGCGTTATTCAGTAATTAGCCACGAGTCGTGATAGTCTAGTCGCCGTCTGAGCATAGTACTATGCAGAGCCCGAAGAGGCTGACTCGATAGAGCTGACCCCTAAAAAAACCTTACTCGATGGGACAACATTTCAGTCTGGGGAAGAGGTTCAAGACAACACGGCACGGCGTTTCCCAAATAACCTCCAGGCGGCCTTTTCAGCCGTTGCGATGGATTGATGTAGCGGGTGGCGGGTGAATGATCCATAGGCATGGCTTGGTGTATGGTGAGTCAATTGCATGAGTTCACGTAGAGAATGGAAGGTAGGAAATCGAATAATACATGGGATAAGTAGTAAGGCTACAGTATCCCAGAGTCAGCTATCAATCTACCTATTTCCTCGTTAGGGAAGGTACTCTGCTCATACTTTAGATGCAGCAAGTGCCCGGAGAGAGGAAGGTACTCTGCTCATACTTTAGATGCAGCAAGTGCCCGGAGAGAGGAAGGCACTCCGGTGGATGATACTATCCTGCAACGCATTGTAAGCCTTTAAGTTTAGGGTAGCCGAGCTGCCTTGCAGTAGGAACTGCATCCAACGATACATTGATCACTTCCATGGATAGACCATTAGGAACTTTTTTGCATAGTTCCTGATATCATATTGCGCAGTTAATGACTTCCCATTAATCAAGATATTTAGAAGGTTACAAGCATTAGCACCTAGGGTGTCAAGAAAAGAGATTGGAACTCGTTGTCCATGCACTGTCGTTTTGCTGTTACAAAAAACTGAACCAGCTACATTACTTGATAAGCTGTAAGAAGACAGTGTAGCGACAGAGTAAATCAAGGACACCTACCTATCTACTAAGGTACTAGATTTTACCATGGAATTATTAAACCATAAAGTCTTATTGTTCCGCAATGTAAACTCATTCGTGCCCAGATAGCAGAGTACATGATAGCGCGTGAAAGACCACTATAAGAGCCACTGTAGCCAGATCTTAGTCACTAAAAACCAAAGAGCTCATGTACCCACGTAACGTGAGAGCTCCAGCGTGTCACTCAAGCCACATACCCCAGCCTCACCTCCACCCCGCCGTCGCTGACGCAGCTTGGATATCCAACCACGCCGACACCGATATAGCTTCCTACCGATCACAGGCCCGTTACAGCAACACAAGCCTACAACGCCCGAACAGAACAATTCGACTTGAGCAAAAAGTTGATCAACATGTCAATCATCCAACAGCACACGAGCGCCACTCTGGGCGACGCCTGGCGTACTATTAACATCGACGCTCTGGAAGAGGACTCCAGCGTCAACTTCGACACCTCCACCCTCCACCCCCCACAGCCCGAGATCGACGAGGCGGCAGTGCGACAGCTTTCTGGACAGATCAGGCAGCTACTGCGAGGAGGGGATGCTGAGGGAGCTTTGAGGGGAAGCTTGGAGACTCCTGTCTACAACGGAACAGATGCTGCCAAGGTACGCCAACACGACCTCGAGAACGAGTACTGCTTGATAGCACGAGGGAGACGTGGAACTGACGAGAACACGCTTACAGGATGCGCATCTGCACACCATTATTGAGGTTCTTCAGTCGATCAAGGCCAGCGATATGTCCCCCCTGTTGAAGAGCATCTACGGTTCTGATGGAGGCCCCGAGTGTCTGGATGTTCTGATGAAGTATATGTAGGTCTCAACTCCTGCACGTGGATAATTTGACCTTCTAACACCACATAAAGTTACAAGGGAATGGCTACGGTTCACCCCGGAACAGCTTCGCGAACACCGAACAAGGTTACACCCCAATCGACAGGAGGCTTCAGCCAGATGGGAGGACGACCTGGCGGTGTGAACGAACCAGCAACTGCCGCCATGAGCGTGCTTCTGAGCTGGCATGAGAAGGTTGTTGAGGTCGCTGGTTTGGGATGCATCGGCCGAACAATGACAGACTGGCGCAGGGTCTAGAGGACAGATGCGTGCATAGGAGCGGTCAAGAACACATAGAATCACGATGACCTTCAGCCAGAAGTCGCGGAGAAACTCCTGCGTATACCACGGCATTGGTGTTACTTTATTTACATTACACAAATCAACAGCCTAGCCTATTTTTGTTCCAAGACATCCTTCAAGTTTATGTCACCACTGCCCCTAGCTAGAGGCTGTGGTTGGTTCTCACCCTCCTTCCATCCGATCATGTAAATAACTCGGAAGGTAGCAGGAATAGTCCCATCTGGGTTACCGTGAAGTTCTCTATAGATGGCATCGCCAGCGAGAAGAACATCTCGTTGGATCGCACCCATCTCTCTTCCAATGACCGCATTGCCCTCTCCCATGGCCTGGAGGTCTTGCATGAGAGCGAACATATCAGGGTAGTCAACAATGATATCATCAATGTCAACAGTCAGCATCTTGAAGCCAGCCTTTTGGAGCAGACCACCAATGTCTTTGACATCAGCCAAAGGAGAAACTCGAGGAGACATGCCACCTCGTCTTTCTGATTCTGCTAGTTGCAACGATGTTCGCAACTCGAAGAGCGTGTCGCCTCCAAGCATAGCTCCAATGAAAGGCGAGTCAGGCTTGAGGACATGGTTGATTTGGGTGAGAATACCAGGTAGGTCATTGATCCAATGAATACTCAGCGAACTCATGACAAGGTCGAATGAGGAGGGTTCATAAGGAATTGTCTCTTCATCAGCTACAACTTCCCGAGTGATCTTGAGTTTCTTATTGAACTCATGATCGGCATCTCGATGTAAGAGTGTATACGAGGAATCAGCAGCAACCAGTTCGTCAATATGCGTTGATAGTGGCGGCGACTCAACCGCATTGGGATCAGGATCAGGATTATCGCGAACCAACGCTCGCGCGAGATTGCAAGAGTTTGCACCCAGATCCAGCACTCGAGGGAAGTGACGCTTGATATCCTGACTTGAATTAGATACATGCAATATTTTCAAATATGTATACTTACCAGAAGCCGCTCTGACAATCGAATGGCAACCTCATCTTTGAGATAATCGGTTTCGCGACTTTCCTCCGCATTCATGCCTGCACGCTCCTTCTGAAGCCATTTTGTGCGTCGATTGAAGACCTGGAAACGGGGAGCTCCAGCAGCTTGAACAGCATAGAATCGTTGATTTGCGACGGGACGACAGAGGTTGGCTGGTCGCGACAGAGCTGGTTGACTGCAGCGCAAGGCCAATGACGGAATTCTACATGATGACATTGCGTGAGAAACCTTGAATAGGACTCTCGAGCCTTAAAGGAAAGATGAGTCTCAGCTTTATATAAAGACGAGGTGCCAAAAGTGCTGATGCAATAGAAGTCATGATGGATTTGTTTGACTCCATGGAAGCTCTCTACTGGCTGCAGTGTAAAGTGGATGATGCACGGGCCATATGTGAATCCACCGGGCTAAACCGTTTTTGGAAGTTTTGGTAACTACCCGTAGGAGGCAGGAGACAGGAGTCTTCTCAGAGGCTAGAAGCCATTGGCCTCAGTATGGGATGACAGAAGAACACACTTCCTCTTGCACCAAATTCATTAATCTCGACAGGCCTCATCTTCTTGTCTTTTGAGTATCAGCTGCAGTGATCTCTTCAGCCTGAAGTACGTACAATAAATACCCTCTCGCCTGTGACAGCCCTTGTCAGTCCCCGACTCATCCGTTCCCTAGCCCACGGGCCTCTTCCGCAACTCCTAAGTTAACAATTAGACCGCACAGAGCAGAGAACCACCCACCCACCACCCGCAACCGCATCTTTTGCTTAGCTCGCCCCTCCAACGAGCAATCTCCCATCACATCGACATACAATCGATGTCTGGCGCGTGAGCCGTCTGGACAATTCGAGCCGACTATGCGATCTTTGCGATAGAGCGCGACTACACTCTGTTTTGGAGATATTTCAACATCACCTACCGTGTCTATAGACCTCTCGCCGAACCATTCATCCGAGTCCACTAACCCCCGTATTGTTTCCATAATCAGGGGTCCTCTACAACTGTCCGCACGACCGCTTGAACACCCTATCGCCCATCATGTCGAGCTCAGGATCCGGCTTTCTAGGCCGCTCGAGTAGCAGCAATGCGAATATGCGTGGTTTGGTCCAGTTCATCGCTGATCTAAGAAATGCGAGAGCGCGCGAGCTCGAGGAGAAGCGAATTAATAAGGAACTGGCCAACATTCGACAGAAGTTCAAGGATGGTAGCCTCAGCGGTTACCACAAGAAGAAATATGTCTGCAAGCTGTTATACATCTATATTCTGGGTTGGAATGTCGACTTCGGCCACCTCGAGGCCGTCAATCTAATCTCGGCGAATAAATACTCTGAGAAGCAGATCGGATATTTGGCCATGACGCTGTTCCTTCACGAGAAACACGAGCTCTTGCATCTTGTCGTCAACAGTATTCGAAAGGATCTTCTCGACCATAACGAGCTCTTCAACTGTCTCGCCCTCCATGCGATTGCGAACGTGGGAAGCCGAGAAATGGGTGAAGCTCTTAATGGAGAGGTCCATAGGCTCCTGATTTCTCCGTATGCGCTCGCGCCCCCCTGTCCTGCGAGATAAATACTGACCGCTGATATACAGGACCTCCAAATCGTTCGTCAAGAAGAAGGCAGCCTTGACACTTCTCCGACTATATCGCAAGCACCCAGACATCGTATCGCCACAATGGGCGGAGCGTATTATTCATCTGATGGACGACTCTGACCTTGGTGTTGCGCTTTCAGTGACATCTCTTGTCATGACCTTGGCCCAAGACAATCTCGAACAATACAAAGGAGCATATGCTAAAGCAGCAGCCCGTTTGAAGCGCATCCTTGTCGATGGCGAATATACAACAGACTACCTCTACTACAAGGTTCCCTGCCCTTGGCTACAGATCAAGTTGCTCAGACTTCTGCAGTACTTTCCCCCTGCAGGTAAGTTGAGGTATTGCGACGAAGAATGGAAAGCAGCACTAACACCATTCCCAGAGGACACTCATGTTCGAGACATGATTCGAGAATCCTTGCAGAAGATTCTCAATCTAGCTATGGAGACCAATAAGAACGTGCAGCAAAATAACGCCCAGAACGCCGTGCTCTTCGAAGCCATTAACCTTATTATCCACTTGGACACTGAGCATGGTCTGATGAAGCAAATTTCCACAAGGCTGGGCAAATTTATTCAGAGCCGAGAGACTAATGTCAGATACCTGGGCCTGGAGGCCATGACGCATCTGGCTGCACGCGCCGAGACACTCGATCCCATCAAACAACACCAAGAAATAATTCTTGGTTCGCTTAAGGACCGGGATATCAGTGTTCGTCGCAAGGGTCTGGATTTGCTCTACAGTATGTGTGATGCAACTAACGCCCAAGTGATTGTTGGTGAGCTGCTGCAGTATCTACAGAACGCCGACTTTGCCATCCGAGAAGAGATGGTCCTTAAAATCGCCATTCTTACGGAAAAGTACGCTACTGATGTGCAGTGGTATGTTGACATCTCCTTGCGACTTATTGCCATGGCCGGAGACCATGTCAGTGATGAAGTTTGGCAACGAGTTACCCAGATCGTGACAAACAACGAGGAACTGCAAGTGTATGCAGCCCAGAATGCGCTGCAGTATGTCAAGGGTGACCACTGTCATGAAACCCTCGTCAAGATCGGTGCCTATATTCTCGGAGAATTCGGTCATCTGGTTGCCGACCAACCTCGTTGCAGTCCCATCGAACAGTTCATGGCCCTTCAGGGCAAACTCACGGCGTGCTCTTCGAGCACTCGCGCGATGATCCTGTCATGTTTCGTCAAATACGTCAACTTGTTCCCTGAAATCAAGCCTCAGCTTGTTCACGTGTTCGAATTCCACAGCCACAACCTGGACTCGGAGTTGCAGCAAAGAGCTTGTGAATACTTGACTCTTGTGAACATGCCAACGGACGATCTTCTCCGAACAGTCTGCGATGAGATGCCACCCTTTCCCGAAAGACAATCTGCGCTCCTGTCGAGATTACACCAGAAACATGCAAACACGAGCGACCGAAGGACTTGGGTGGTGGGAGGAAAAGACGCCAATGCCGATGCCAGGGAACTTAGCATGGGAACTGGGGCACTTAAGAGGACTTTCAGCTCCAACATGCCACTGAACGGCAAAACGAACGGCCAGACCGCGGCTGCAACGGGTGTCAACGGCCACAGCAATGGCGTTGCCGATCTGGCTGGTCTGGACCTCAACGCACCTTCGCCCACCGAGCCCAAGATGCTTAAGGCCCCTAATCTGGCCAGCGCAGCTCATCTGTCACCAGGATGGGAGCAAGGGTTTAATAAACTGCTGGTTCGGTCGGATGGCGTTCTCTACGAGGATGGTCAACTGCAGATTGGCGTTCGGTCCGAATACCGCGGCCAAATGGCTTGCTTGATCACCTATTTCAAGAACAAGACACCAGCAACGATGAGTTCTTTCACTACAACCTTGGATTTGGACGAGAACGAGAAAACCAATCTTACTTGGGATGTTAAAAACCTTCCCGATAGCACCATCGTACAAGGTGGACAATCTCAACAAGTTGTTATGTTCGAGGCAAAGAAGATCTTCGAGAAATGCCCTACTGTACGCATCAGCTACCTGGCTGGTGCCCTTCAGGCACTGACTTTGAAGCTTCCTGTGGCGATACACAAGTTTATGGACCCGGCAGAGCTTACAGCTGAGGACTTTTTCAAGAGGTGGAAGCAGATTGGTGGTGCACCTCGAGAGGCCCAAGCCATTTTCGGAGTCAATGGCAAGGGTGACAGGCAGCTCACAGAGAGCTTTGTCACGAAAACAGTAGAGGGATTTAGATGGCGTGTGCTAGACATGGTGGATCCCAACCCAAAGAATGTTGTTGGCGCAAGCGTGCTTCATACATCCCAGGGGGGTAAATTTGGCTGTCTGATGAGACTGGAGCCAAACTACGGACAACAGGTAAGCCACTTCGTGTCATTATATCGCATTGTATATTCTAACCCCTCGCAGATGATCCGCTTGACCGTTCGTGCCACAGATGATTCTGTCCCTGCTGTGTTGTTGAAGTACATGCAGGAACGACTTGCTGCAGGCATCTCGACAGCGCCGGAACGATTTGAGCCACCATCACGAGAACAGATTTCGGACTCTTTCCGTAATGTGATGGTGACCTAGTGGGCGAGTATGATGTTTATGTTCTATAATTCGCCAAAGGAAGTTGTCTTAATACCAAGAAGCATATGGGCGTTGGGGAACTCGCATGAGAACCGGAGGAAGCGCTCAATTGAAGCCGGTGCTTTGCTGGCTAAGAAGTTGCTTGCGTTGTCGCTCCCTGTATAACCCCTGAATAGGATCAAGGCGACTAAGCCGCTGGGAGTGATTATTAGGGAGGATGTAATTGTCATATACCATGATCTATTGCTGTAAATTGAATGAAGTACTACGCAAACAACATATTGGTGACAGTGATTGAGTATGCCCTAGAAGATGGGTGTTTATGCATAGGCAATATGAATCTTTTTCAATTTACGCTATTTTGTTATGTTACTCTTTGATCTTGGCATCAGCCTTAGCAGGCCGCTCTCCGAAGATCGTGCTACCAACACGAACTTCACCACTTCCTAGACGGACGGCACCTTCAAAATCCTCGCTCATACCCATGCTCAGCTCCAGGCTCTCTGGGTCAAGGTTGAGCTCCTTAGCCACGAGATCTCGCTGCTCCTTCAAAGTGACAAAATCCTCATTCTCGGTTTCGGCGGTGGTGGCCTTACTCCGAGCAATGGCGCCGATAGTCATGAGACCAAGCAGACGGAGACTGGGGCACGTCTCGGTGATCTCACGGCACAAAGCCACGGTTTCTTCACCAGGGGCGCAGCCAGACTTGGACTCCTCACCAGATGTGTTGACCTGAACGTGGACACCAATTTTGGGAAGCTCGGGTTCCGAAGAGAGAAGGTTGGTGCGTGTAGTATTTAGAAGTTGAGCCTTTTTGGAGGTGTCTATGCTTGAGACGCAGAAGAGATTTGGAATCTTTCCAAGAGTCTTACAGTGGTCTAAAGAGATGCGTTAGTTGGTGGTGCGATGAGATAGTATGAGTCAGGGATCTTACTCGACTGGAGACCACCGATAAAGTGCCACTGAACAGTTTTGGGGAGAAGAGCCGCTTTTTGACTCAGCTCTTGGGCATAGTTCTCGCCAAAATGAGTATGAGAGGCTGGAGCCTGGTGAAGGGCTAGGATATCATTTGCAGGCTTGAGCTTTGAGACAGCTACAAGTCGGACCTGGTTGATGTATGTGTAAGCCAGGGTACTCTAGAGTTGGAAGTGTGAGTGTCATGCATGCATACATTTCGACCGTTTGCTACTGTAGCAAGACGCTCTTTGACTGAGTTGAGCTGAGAGACAAGCGTCTGGGCTCTGGAGGGATCGATTTTCATTTCTTCCTGAGATTCACTCATTTCTATGGTATGAAGTTCAGTTGGGTGAGTATATCGCCAAAGTAAATGATGATTGTTGTAAGTGGAGGGCAGGCGGTTTTGGGTAGCCGGGTTATCATCGGTTAGGTCATGCATTCGCCGTCAAAGTGGCCAGCTTAGAGGTAGCTCACTCAAGCTAGCTACTAAACTATACCCCTTGAGTTCTCTAAGCCAACTTTCCAACAACGTATTTAATTCCTGCAAAAGAGACTGGCTTTTCCTCAGAGATACATAGAGAATGGCCTCCGAATTGAAAAATGGCCGCCGGCGGGCTACCAGCAGCGCCGCTACCAGACCAGGACACACAAGACGAAAGTCCAGGGCCGTTATCCAGCCAAAGTCATCTCATACATCAGACGAATTTCTTCAAGACTTCCTGGACCCAACATTTGATCCCGCAACTTTCCTAAATGCGACCCTGCCGCCATTGCAGCAGCGTTCTGTACCTGGTCGAACAGGGTCGGATATTGCCCCTCTTGCTGAACTGTCCACACAAGCCCAGACTCTTATTTCGCAACTTAATGCTCAGACTTCACGATTATCAACTACTCTCACACATCTCACCGATGACATTCTGAGAAGTGGGAGCCGTTTGGCTTACGAGGTGGAGTTACTGCGTGGCGAGACTTTGAGTTTGCAGGAGACGATGAACGAGACACTTCAGGACGACATCAAGAAGTTTGTCCCGGAAGGGCTGCAAGAAGCTATTGAGGCAAAGAACGCTGCGGCTGCTGCGGCCAAGGAAGACAAGAGCGCGGCACCGTCAACAACTGCCGCTGGCACTAGCAGCGATTCGGCAAACCCAGATGACCCGGAGTTCCTCAAACAGCTACAAACATTGACGCTCGTACGATCACGGCTGGACTCAGTCATCAAAACCTTCGGCGATGCTATGGAATTTGTCTTCCCACCCTCAGAAATTTCAGTTAGTTCCGGCTTCTTATCAGTATCAGCACCGGAACCTGGCTCAGCACAGCAGAGCTCGGAAGAGAAGGGCAAAGAAGTGCTACAGAACATCCGGAATGAGATATCAGACCTATTGAACAAGTCAGAGGACCCTATTCAAGGCATTGAGAAGGCGGCGCAGAGAATTGAGCAGCTCAAGGAGCTTTCACTGGTGTGGAAGGACACAGCAGAGGAGAAGGGCAGGAACAAATTTATAGAGAGTCTGGCTAAGATGGTGGAAGACAAGCATCGGGATCTAATGAGGGAAATGGAACAGGCTACAAAGGAAAAGGGCAAAGTTGAGTCGCGATCACGGAAGGGAAGTGTCACGAGAGATGCTGCTGTGGTGGAAGATACCAAATCACCAGGTGGTTTTGGTCTAATTAGCCAGTTACACAAGCTTAGAGGAGGTCTCTGAAGGGATTACCAGAACGGTATAATAGATTTAGAAAATTAATTAAAATGTGAACAACTACTCTGTCCCTGTTATGTCTTACTGTGTTTAATTGTTGTTCAACTGAATAGCTCCACTCTAGCTTTAACTGTGTAAGTACTGTTTAAGCACCGTCTAATGGCTCAACCAATCACTCCACTTACAGCATTACAAGATCGGTCCGGGGCACTATTCTCCAAAATTACCGCTTCTGGAAGGCGGTAAAGACAACTAGACAGGCGCCGCAGCGAGGTCATGCCTCTGCGTCCATCTCTCTCGGTCTCTCAGTTTGAGCCGAGACAATAGAAACACTCTATTCTACCTCGTTTCCCTGCACTGGATCGTATTGTATTGTACGTCACTAGCACTGACAGTTGCTCGTTTGTCCGTGCTATTGTTCACTCAGTCAATAAGCTTCTATTGTGCAGAGAAGTCTTTTATCGTTTTGACTTAGACTTTACCTCCTCCCTACCTTTCCTTGTTCTCAGCTCTATTTCTTCAGCTTGCACTCTTTGCTTCCTCCACCCTTACGTCTTTCTACACACAGCCACGAGAGATCACGACTCTCCCTCTCTCAAACCTTTCTTTTTCTCTCAGTCATACTTCAGCAGTCGCTATACAGAAAATCACTTACACATATTCCATAACACTTCGCAATGGCCGCCAACGACCCAGCGGCCCCTACTAACATGGGCGGTCGATCTGACCGACGCTCTCCCCCTCCTGCTGCTCATTCCAAACGAGATCGCAAGAGACAGGCTCTTATGGAGCGACTCTCCAGCATGACCGATAAGTTCCACAGAGAGCGGGACATGACATATCGCGATCAGCTACAGAAGATCCAATTCGACATCAATCTCGTGCAGCGCTTCGATCCCTACGACCCCAAGATTCTTCAAGTCATCGCCGAGCTTCAACGGGAACATACCAATACTCAAGGCCCTCCAGTCAACGCCGAAGATGCACGAAGCCTGCTTGACATGGCAGGTATCAGATTTTCTGACTTCATGGCCGAGATTGAGGATCTCGTCGAAATTCGTGACTTTCAATTAACACAATCCAAGGTAAGAAGGCGCCGCACGCCACGCAGTCATGTTTTTTCGCTAACCATTTGCACCAACAGAATGAATACGAACGACGACTTCGAGAGTATAAGAACACTTATGCCTACAAGGTCGAAACCGCAAAGCGCGAGCACAAGGCTCTTACAAGCACTCTCCGCGATCGGTTAATCAATACCCTTACCCACAAGAAGAACCGATTGAATCGCGAAAAAGAAGTTTTGGAAATCAACGACTCCAATGCCTTACTGCTCAACCCGAATCAGTTCAGTCTGACCAACCCTGCCAGTCCCGGCGGTCCTCACGGCAAACGAGCCACACGTTTGCGCAAGGACGCCGACGACTTGCAAATGTACTCAGACAACAAGAAACGCAAGCGAAACGCCAACGACGACGACGGCTCCCCTGCGCCGACTCGACGTGCTCTCGACAACCACAACACAACTCCTCTATGGCAGTCTGAGAAGGCTCGCGCTGCTGCCAAGCAGAACGGTCCTGTCTACAGTATTGACAAGCTATTCACGGATAAGGAGCTGTCGCTTAACTACAACACAGCTGCCTTGGCTGCGCATCAATACATTCTTCGCAATCGCGTGAACGGTGGCGGCCTTTCGCCGGAAGATAGTGACTCTGGCAACGGCGATGCCAACGACCACGACGCTGATTCTCAGCCTTCTGCTCCCGCAATGGAGCGTTCTGTCTCACATGCCACTCGCAGTAACCGTGGCGGTGCTAACCATAACTTTATTGACGACAAGATTCTGGGAGTTGAGGGGGTTGCCAACTTTGAAGTTAACAACCTAGACATCTTGCACTCCCAGGAGCCGCCCAAGATGCCCCCTCCCGTGCCTCAACAATACCTTAAACCTTACCCTCGTACTGCCGATCAGAACTTCCCTGTTCCTCTGTCTAATGACGACATCATGTCTGACCTGTCGGTTATGGGCTACTTCAAGCAGTATGATGCTGCTCACAAGCCCGGAGCTCACCTCGATAACCCAGCTGGAATGCGTAAGGTGCTTGCAGCTGTGGCAACGCCTTACCAGAACTCCCAATATGTGGCCTTTACCAGCGCTCCTCGAGAAGACCCTGAGCAGGTCCGCGATTCACTTGGACTACCTGCCATCAGCAGCCTGCGAGACCAGCCTAGCCCTGCGAATGCTACTGCAGCCACTTCGGTAGCAGCCTTGTCAAGTGCTGCAGTGCCCATGAGCCGCCAGAGCAGCGGCGGCGGAGTTGCTATGAGCCGTCAGGGAAGCAGCAGCACTCGTGGCAAGGGACGCAAGAACTAGTCATTTGCTTATACACCGAGCATGAACGACGTCTTTTTATACTATTACAAGCGCGGCGCATAGGCGTAGCATCGTTCGACTTACGACGGCATCTAACTTTACGAAGTTCAGGAAAAGCTGCATCAAGGGACGATGTGATATTTGTTTAACTCTTTGATTTGACAAGAGTGTTGGTACTCAGGGTTTATTGGCAAGGAATGAGCTGAAGCACCAGGGAATCATGTTGACTTTACGTTTTTACAATGGCATCGAGTGAAAAGACTTGATGAATAGAATTAGAACGCCTGCTTATTATTTCATAATATGAATACGAGATTGGATCAATTTACAGCGACATTGAATAAGCAACCATGCCATCATAGAAATCTGTGAACAAGTTCCCCCCCTATCATTGTGATGAGAACACGTTCAAGGACCAAAGACCAGTGCGCGAACCTCGATGCTCTCACGACCTTCTGCCTCAGGTCGAGTCCTCGAGTCTTCAAAAGCAGTATGCGGTACACGGCCCTTGATCTTGGAACCGGGCTTAAGTGACTCGCTGTCAAAGCACTCCAACAACAACCGCTCACTCCCCTTCATGCCACTGAGATAATACCATTTCTGGTCTGGGTTATGATGAATAGCCGCAGTCCAGCCACGGTAACCATCTGGGTAGCGGTGCTCAACCGGCACAATATCTTTATCCTCTACAGAAGCAGAGGACGCAACCGCAAGAGGGAAAGACTCAAGAGGTCTCTTAGTGAGAGGCCGCCAGATGTTGACAAGACGATAGCGTCGCTTGAGAAGCTCGTCTGCTTCGTCGGGAAAGTATCTGCGTACACGCTGGGCCACAGCTTCAGCAGTCTGATCAATGTGCACACGAGTCACCGGCGCCCTCGCAGCATTAGGGTCCTGTCTCCGAATAGTATGATCAAAGAAGAAAACACGATTGGACCCAGCGACGTTGTTGAGAAGAAGCTGCTCCAGTTCAGGATAGTAGTTTGACTTGATGGAGTCGTCGTCAACAAACTCGGCTTCTTGAGAGGGCGGAACATCCTGGATGACTTGGAAGGCATCGTGGTCTAAGGTGTACTCGGATTCATGACCACGGATGTCGTGGATGATGGTTGATTGGGGGTTGTCTGTGAAGTTACGCTGGGGTTGTCCCTTGGGGGGAGTGTCGACGAAGTTGAAGGGAGCGGAGTTGTCGGTTGGAGGATTGTAGAAGTTGAGGGTTGCTTTGACGTCACCTCGGGGGATGGTTGACGAGATGGCCATTATAGAGGTTGAGATAGTAGTCGATAGACAGATGGTATGGCTTGAGTATATCAATTATAGCAAGAGGCCAAAGTAAACTGTTGTTAATGGAATGATGTTGTTCGAGATTAAATATTTGTTTGATTAGATGCTTTCGAAAATACATGCTTCATATACAGCTCTTTATATCTTCATCTGCGCTGGTAGATCCACCATCATCACAAGAGATGGATTTGAAATCGAACATGATGCAATTGACCATCTCGTACCCAATTTGGAAATAAAATGGTATGTAGTTGAGCACGCCATTCTCGAGATGCACAACCGTTGGCTACTCATCAATTAAAAGGGCGTACGTTATGAGGTCGGATTAGTAAAGAGATTTGATTACTGTACAAAGCATTCTTGTAAGTCTTTAGCTTATGCGCGAGCCAATGAGAACAATAAAGTGAGTCTGGCGGGAATTATACGGATTTTATTAAAGCCAAGCATGAATGAGCATCGAGGCATGTTAGAAGTCTATTGAATGTTGAGAAGAAGCTTGAATTATGACAGTGATTATTTATTATGTGCACGGCCGTCATACGATACCTAGTATAGTTGATCTACAGTGCAAGTGCCAAAATAATAAGCAGAGACTGAGACTGAGACTGCGACTCCTCCCTCCTCTTTCTCATCCTGGACCAATTGCTAAATTTAGCCCCCTTTTGCTCCATCGCTTGGTGACCTAATTTGCAACTCAACGCGCCTTACCTCCTCTCATAGTCGCGTCCATCGTGAAGAGACGTTCAACTATTTTGCATCAATCAAGCTTCAGTATTATTGATTAGATGTTACCCTGAGTCATCCTTATTTCGTCGTTGCTTCTGCTGGAACTATCGGCTATTCTATTCATGTCTCATCTTTTGTTTGGTTTTCGTTTCTGTTTCTGTTTACCCCCAATTCTCACATGAGACGAAACGAACAATTCGACTATGTAAAAAGACTACGTTCTTTCTCTCCTCGATTCAGTCCTAATTGAGAGATGAACTCGTAATGTCGTCGCCTGCCATTGTCAATTCTCGGCCTTCTCCGGCTCAGCCTCCACCGCGGTCCGGCGTATCAGTATCGGGGGCCGGATCGGGATCCGCTGCGCCTCCGCCTCCGCCTCCGTCTTCGGACCAAAGCTTCGTGGTCGCACGCCCGGGACTTCCGGATCGTTGTGTCTCGGAGCAATCGATCGAGAACGCTTATGTTGACTTCATCCTCTTCTGCAACCCAGCAGTCCCCCTTTCTACACCTACAGACAGTCTACGCGAGGCCTTTTGTAACCCTCCTCGCAGCGGAGGCAAGGCCTTCAACACATTTGCCATCTATGAGCTGGTCCGCAAGTTCTACAACAATGAGATACGCACCTGGACCGAGCTGACGACAAAGCTTGGAGTTGAGCCTCCCGATAAGGAGGAGAGCAACCAGAAGGTGGCACAGTATGGAGTTAGGTTAAAGGTATGTGATATGATGTGTTTGGTCACCCCTAAAGCATACCCACTAATAGGGCTGAGCTAGAAATGGATGAATTCCATGCACGTCAAGGCCTTTTTCGAGTATCTTATGGATATACCCAATGATTACTGGACAAAGATCCCTACCGACAGTAACCCTACCAGCCAGCCCATACGGGATGGCGTGGCTCTTGAGGATGACATGGCCCTGAGGGCTCTGTTCCCCCATATCCGACCAAAGAGAGGTCGAAAACGTCCAGTAGACGATGACACAGCCACTTCTCTATCTCCCGCACCGTCTCAGGCTCAGACCCAGAGATCTCACCTTGCCCCATCGTCAGCTGTTGACGGCGTAAGCGGTCCCATGTCAGCAGATCCATCGAGATTAACTGGTGCACCCTGGACACCAAGTGACGTCCAGCAAACTCCGCTGTTCCGATGGCCGCAGTCTGCCATTACACCAACTTCACGAAACTCCTTCTGGGATGATGCCCTCGAACCACAGTCCGCTGTGACTCCGTCTAAGCCGAAACTCACTGCTCAGCGTAGAGGTCCCAAGAATGTCTCCTCGGCCTGGAGACCTGGAGTTGCCAACGGCGGCGTTAAACCTAGAGGACGACCGCCGATGCACCGGACTCCTGTGGATACATCATTACCACCGTTTACAGCTGGACTTACGTCCGTTGCTACTACTACAGATCAAGCCGAGTCCGAACCTGTCGCCCCCATCTACACTCCCCCAGTTTCAACGGCCCCTAAAACAGATGGTGGACCTTCTGATGATTCCATCTCGATCCCGTCGATTACATCACAGCCGCATCCGCCTCCTGTTTTACCACGGCCTACGCGGCCAAGTATATCTTTGACAGTTCCCGAGCGACCTTCTGGCAGTGTAAGACTCGCAACTCCTCCACCAGTCGTCGTCATCAACGGAGAACCCAGCGAACCTCAAGCTCTTCCGCATCCAGCACATAGCGGTATTCCGCCGTCACATTTCTCATTAGTTGCGCAGGAAGCTACGGCGGCGAGTGAGAAACAAACCCAAAACGAAGGCACTATGTCGTATCCCAAAGACGTCCCCCGGTTCTATTTTGAAAGAATTGAGGATCGAACAAATGTTGATGAAGTTCTCGCATACATGATTCGCAGCTGTCTTGCAGCGAACTTTCTAGATGCAGAAGACAACCCAAGTACTCCCTGTACGACGAACGAAGCCCTGGCAATCACCAACTGCACTCTCGAAGACATGTACAACAACGCCGAATCGCCGCAAGCCTTCCTGATCAACCTCGCAGCCGTTGCAGGAGGCGGATACCTCGTGACCGAGCCGAGCAGGATCAAGCGCCTGGGAGTTGCGGACGGCATAATGAGGTATGGCTGTGCATGGACATACGGCTTCGGGCCTTTCAGGGGCACGTATCATATGGAGCTGTCAGTGCCAGCAGAACTGATCGAAGAAAGAGATGCGTGCCCAGATTCCACGTCTGGAGAATCAGAGGCGAGACTCTCGGCGAATGAGTGGAAGACGAAATATGAGAATCTGCTGATGACGATGAACAAGAAGGATAAGAAGTTTACGGATCTGAAAACCAAGGTGACGGATCCTTTGAAGCTACCGCCCAGGAGATGATACCCTTTCTTCGGTTTGCCCTGCTTTGTTTTTATGGAAGCATTATTGAGCGCGTTGGTGCGATTTCTTTAGGTAGTAATTAGTATTATATGGCGTTATCTCTCTTGGCTTTTTAGTGTTATGAGATTGGTTGTATGTGTCTTTTTGGATGACTGCATATTGGAAACTGAGTTCTTACAGCAGATTCATGGCTATCTCTTGGCTATCTATTCGTCTTAAGTAGCGGTGAACTTAACATATAATGGGTGATTTGTCTCCTTGTAGAACCAGTATATGTAAGCCATCGGTCGCTAGGTCAAATACAGTATCTTTTCTAGTGGTTATGTAATTTTCGGATCGCTCGGAGGATGACAGATCAGATAGAGTATTATCACCATCCTAATTGAGATGCGGCACGTAGAAGCTATCAACGGCGACTCCGAGAAGTAGGTGTAAGCAACCTATAGTCTCGTTATGACTCGCGATGGTTTAGAAAGTCTACTTCGTCATTGAGGTGACTGATGGTTCGGCGAGAGTGGGATGTATGTAGGAACTTTGTGTAATAGGGCTGATAGCTCGTGAGGTTAATGTTAAGATCTGCATTTAAGAACGTAAAATTGTTTCTACTGTCTTTATTGTCTACTGAACATTTCTCTCATGATATTTGTCAGCCTAGTCATGGGGGTGCAAGTGATTGATACTGCCATCTCGTCATTGGACAGACATACGAGTGGAAGGATCTTAACGAAAAACATGTGGAATCCGGGGAATGTCACAGATGAACTCAACCGATGAGACGGATAACCTGGAGCAACTGCAAAACAAGGCAAGGGGTCTTGATCGTGAGATACAACCGTGGTGTTGGGCGTTTTTGGTGGAGATGAGGTTACCCTGCAACGTCCACTCACGAAGCTGGAAATTCTGCTGCCTTGAGCTGAAGCCACGCCAAGCAGCCCGAGAAAGCAGCCATTGCCGTATCAAAGTCTGGGGGTAAAGCTTAATCTCCAACAGGGAAAGACGTTTCTGTGTCGGAGACGTTATAAAGAAGAGGATGAATGCCAATGTTAAATGGCTGTTGGATCAGTATCACGGGTATCCCTCGAGAGTTGCATTTCGGAATCCGTTCGGAGAGTAGGAGGATGCAATGTAGATCCATGCTGTATCCAAGAAACCAAAAACTTAATAACCTGCGGAATTAAGCATCATGGTTTGGTCTTCCTTGTCTCTTGCATATGAAGGATTCCAGATGCAGAAAAGAATCGGCTCGGCAATTTGGTACGCAGATCAATAACCGTTCAAGTCAATGCTACGTATTGCACCAGTTGTCGTCACAGAGAAGTTTCTAGGGTCTTGCTTGATCACGAGACCGACATGGAATTGTACGATGCTGTGTTGGTTGAAGTAAAGCATCATACCACCAACACTGACTTGTCTTTCGAAACGGGTCATGATATTCAAGTTGTGTTGGTAAAGGAACAGGTTGGGTTGCAGAGGAACGGCGCAGATGTTCAAGATGGATGGTTGTTTCTCATCTGACAGTTGACAACCGAAGCGAGACAAGGGACCCTTGTTTGAAGATGAAGGAGTATTCCATGTGCTTTTCGTGATATTGATCAGACGATTCATGTATCCTGTTGTTTCGCTGTCTCCAGATTAGAGTCTCGTCTAGTACAATCATAGCAACTGGACTGTACTTTGAGTCTAGGGTTGAACTGACCTGAACTGAACTGGGTTGGTATCTTATTGCGGAGATGCACGATGGATCGATCCTGGGTCAAACCTGGGGTAGTGGATTACAACGAGGAGAACAGCAGAGAACATCAAAAGGCATGTGTTGTTACCTGAGTTCAATGAGTATCATGATAACAGTATACCTAGATTTTTAGTAAAGAGCATCAATCATCTTCTTTGTTACTCGTTGGCCAAGACTTGAAAGTTCCTTCCTTCTTGTTGACCCCCCTGCCACTTGACGAACCCAACTCTAGACTAGACCCTGGTCCTTCCTTCCCCATCTTCAAGCGCCCCAAAGCCCCGAATAAAGCGCAGCCGCATTCCACATCCTCTTTCCCAGTTCCATTATTATTGTAACTCGACTTCTTCTTTGTGTCTTTATCATTAATCGATTGAGATCTGTATCAGACTCGATATCCGATGCGCTCCAGAATAATTCGCCGCCACCGATTAGTTTCGAGTGTCGCCCCCTCAGTTTTGACTCTTTCCTAATTCCGACGACACAAAAGACGGGCAACCTTTGAGTTCGTCGCATAAGTTAACCGAACACCAAAGGTCTGGATCCTTCGACTCAACTCTACTCTTCGACTTCGCCTCCTCCAACTTTTCGACCTGCTCCTCTGTTCAATCATCAGAAAACCACCTCAGCAATTGATCCCGGTTGATTAAGGGTTCTCACCACCCGATCCTGTTTTCCTGCGACCACCAGACAGCTCTCGGTTCGCTTTGACTGTGCCTCATCCTCATTCCAACCCCACATTCGAGAGGCGATCGCCCGACGACACCCGTTAGGAATTATCGTCATTTCATCAACTTAATCTCATCTCAACGGTCGCGACAATCAATCTAGCTGACGCCAATTTCATTCACCAGCAAATCAAGCGCTATACAAGAACAACCATTTGTTCTCTGCTGGTTCGACTTTCTCACCCTTGGGCAACGGCCCTTCTATCCGCCTGTTCAATCTCATATTCAAGTCAATCACCATCGCGTCACTGCTAACTGGTCCGTCCACTACCCAATATGGCGCCGAATCGCGGCGAAGACGATGTAGAACGGTATGGACTCTACCCATGCTGATGTATTGTCGATCCCAACGCTGATCAATTCTCCAACTCAGTCTATCAAGAACTACCAATGAATATCCTTCCAGTTCCATGATCGAACATGCACGGCGTCCCTCAGAAGCTTACGTTAACCTGCATGCAAATGTTGAAGCCAAGTATGTCCACTAAAACCACTTTCTTGTCATCCTTCAATACTAACATCAATAAAGAATCAAGAACCCTCTTTGGGGACTTCCTCGAGCAAGACTCTTAGCTGATGTAGATGACTTCTGCCGTAAAAAAGACCTTGACCATTATCGCCCTCTCATTCGTAAGGGTGCTCTTGTCGCACAGGACCCTACCGGCTATGAGGATATCGAAGGAGACGAAAAGCTTAACGACGAAGAGATTCAAGCACTGAGAGACGAGATTCTTCATAAGTGGCGAGTCCCATTTGTTCTGTACTTGACCGTTGCAACATGCTCTATCGGTGCTGCCGTACAAGGTTGGGATCAGACAGGTTCAAACGGCGCCAATCTCGAGTTTCCTTATGCTTTTGGCATCGGCAGTGACAGTATACATGACAAATTACTCGTCGGTCTCGTTAACTCAGCTCCATATATCGGAACAGCTCTCTTTGGTTGTTGGCTTTCGGATCCCCTGAACTCACGTTTTGGACGTCGCGGCACTATATTTTTCTCGGCAAACTTTTGTCTTTGGCCTGTCCTTGGAAGTGCTTTCTGTGATAATTGGAGGCAGCTTTTTGCATGTCGTATACTCCTTGGTATTGGAATGGGTACCAAAGCCTCGACAGGTACGTTCCCCTTTGTTTATATACCCCCCAGAGCATGCTGTGGGTGTAGAAACTAACAAAGCTCGATAGTTCCCATCTTTGCTGCCGAAAACTCACCTGCCCCGATCAGAGGTGCCTTTGTCATGAGTTGGCAGATGTGGACGGCCTTTGGTATCTTCCTCGGAACCTGTGCAAACGTCGCCGTTACGAAAATCGGCCACAATGCATGGAGATACCAATTGGGTTCGGCCTTTATACCAGCCGTGCCTTTGATGCTCCTAATTTACCTTTGCCCAGAATCCCCGCGTTGGTACATGAAGAAAAACCGTTACGGCGATGCGATGAAGTCCCTACTACGATTACGAAACCATCCGATACAAGCCGCCCGCGATTTATACTATATTCATGCGCAACTTGAAGTTGAGCTCGAGTTTATCGGCCAAGGAAACTATGCGAAACGATTCATCGAACTCTTTACGATACCCCGTGTGCGTCGCGCCACGTTGGCTTCATTTGTTGTGATGATTGCCCAACAGATGTGTGGAATTAACATCATTGCCTTCTATTCCACAAGTGTCTTCCGAGACGCAGGAGCCAGTGATAACCAGGCTCTGTTGGCGTCGATGGGCTTTGGACTGGTAAATTTCGTCTTTGCCTGGCCTGCAATCTGGACGATAGATACCTTTGGTCGACGATCTTTGTTGCTCTTCACATTCCCCCAGATGGCATGGACATTGCTTGCAGCAGGTCTTTGTACCTTGATTCCGGGCACGGGCGGACTCCATATGGCACTGGTGGCCCTCTTTGTATACCTCTTTGCGGCCTTTTACTCACCTGGAGAGGGACCTGTGCCTTTCACATATTCAGCAGAAGTGTTTCCCTTGTCACATCGTGAAGTGGGCATGTCATGGGCTGTAGCAACATGTCTGTTCTGGGCTGCTGTGCTGTCCATCACTTTCCCTTTGATTTTGGCCAGGCTGCATGCCATTGGAGCTTTCGGGATGTATGCGGGCTTCAACATTGTTGCTTTGTTCATGATTTTCTTGTTCTTACCTGAGACAAAGCAGCGTACGCTGGAGGAGCTTGATTACATCTTTGCAGTGCCAACACGAGTCTTTGTGAGATACCAAGTTACTCAAGTCCTTCCCTGGTGGGTCAGGAGATGGATCTTATTCCAGCGAGAGGCCAGGTTGGATCCCTTATACCAGTTCGATACTGTTGGAGAGCCGGAAGACAGCCACGGCAGCGATTTTGGATATGAGAACGACAAAGCAAAAGTCGAGCTGAAAGACAACATTGGACTTACGTCAGGAGTTCAGACGACAAGATGATGAGGCTGGATGTGGAGCGGGTGATATAACGACTCTGGCGTTTGATTATGGATTTGCTTTTGAGATGGGACAACATGGTTTGGAACAACTGTCTGGTTAGTACTGCTGTTGGTTGTACTGTACTGCACTGCACTTTATGATACCCTGCA
Organism: Fusarium coffeatum; assembly: GCF_003316985.1. Classification (NCBI taxonomy): domain Eukaryota; kingdom Fungi; phylum Ascomycota; class Sordariomycetes; order Hypocreales; family Nectriaceae; genus Fusarium; species Fusarium coffeatum. Next base: position 26,350 of record NW_022158008.1, read on the forward strand.
CGAGAAAGTAGCAAGCGAAATGATATTGGATCAATGTCTTTTATTTGAACGGAGATGAAGCCCCCAGTTCCCCTAACGCTAGTCAATGAATTGGGCATCTTTAATGATGTGACGTCAGGGAGATGAACAAGTCATTATGATAGTGGCCCAAGAGGTTCTTTGCCTGCCACCTTCAATTATCTTCTGGGTCGTTAATGAGTTACTCATCAAAATCCAACAGGGCCAAGGTGAAGTGGAAATGCGCCGAGCTCTTTAGTAACTGTCCGGTGACGTCGTGAAGCGGCTCCGAATGTGGTCTGTGGAATCCGAGAAGCGAGCTGAGCTGGACTATTGAGACGGACCGTCTTGGCTCTGGCAAGACCAAGACCCCGAAATTCCGTCATCAACTGAAATGGGACTGGGAATGGGCCCCGCGAAAGAAACAAATCAAAACAAGACTGGTGATCGACAATATCCACTTTGCTGTTCAGCGATCAGCATTTGGGATGGAAGAAAGAGGCCAGCGAGGATGGCCCGAAACGCGGTTGACATTCTGGATTAGGAAGAGTTGACAAAGTTGCCGAGGCAGAGTTTAGGCGTCTAATCACTAGCACAATATTGGGAGATTTGGCACATTCAACGTCATGGTGTTTATGCCGCGCGCCTACTATTGCAACACAAGTGTTACAGGTGACGACACATGAGCATCTCGCTTCACGTAACCGCGATCTATGTTCGATACCCGATATTGAATGACACAATTGCAATACGATACGAGCTGGGGGCGTTGTTGCAGTACTGTACGGAGCTGGATTACAGTACATTGACCAGCACAGCACGGCCAAGCTTTTCCGGGGGATGGGTGATCGATCAGATCACGTTGCATTTTCTTGCTCGAAGCTTTGAGATGATCGACGAGCGTGGATTCTAGGTGAATGATGAGATCGACATTACGACGTGGAGATGTTTCCTGGAAGAGGTTGGTGGTATGGATACTGTGGGAGGATTAGTGAGACATTAAGGGTTCAGCGGTTAGAAGAGGAGTCTGGAATGGATGACAGCCGTTGTGAATTTGATGTTGGATGTGAATGTGAATGTGAATATTCACTGTTACTTCCTTCGCGGTTGTGTTGAAGTTGAAGTTGTAGTTACGAGTATCAAATGTCGTTACTTGAAGCGAGATCTTGTGACCCAAACTGTCGGTCCTCTCCAGTCATTGTCCAGGTCCAGGTTCAGTCCCAGTTCCGGTCACACATAAAGTCAAGCTCTGGTCAAAGGGTTGCATTACAGCAAGACAACCTTGGCGCAGGGACCCTGACAGTACAGTATAACAGGATACAGTACAGTATTCGTCCATGAACCCCAATCAAGTGTCACATTGCGAGCAGAAAAGGAGAGTGCAGCAGTGAGAAGCGTTTCATATTCATCTGCACATATGCAGGAGGAACTTTCTCATCACGAACGACAATTAGTAGCAAACCGTTATGAAACCATAAAAAGAAGCAAATATTAACAAAGTCTAGACATTCGTTTTTACTGGAATTGACCCTGAGGTCAATGCGGATGTCAAACTAGTGAGCGTTGATTTTTTTTCTTCTCATCGCCAACCCTTATTCATAACTCTGACACGACACGCTGGCAGAGTCTAACTGGAACGGTGCGTATCCACGCCGGTCGATTCGTGTCTGCAGGGGCTTCTGTAGCAGCTGAATCATTGCTGTATCGTGGCCATGGTTCGCTATTATTTCTCAGCCAGTGGCAACATAGATGGGCCCATTGAGCAAGAAATCATTCTCTTGGTAAACAAACTTCCAAGATTTTAGCAGCGAGAAAACACATCATCAATGCCAATAGGAGGTCGAAGCATTAAAGACCCATGGCGAGCGTCATGGATAATGTTTTCCCTTAGCATTGTTGTCAATGCTATTCGATCAGATTTACACAGGTATTGACAACCATCAACACAAATTCGTGTTTTTTTCCCTTCCTGTTCTGTTAGCGGCGTAACCACATACGCTAGAACTTGCGAGAAGGAAAATAGGGAAGTGGCTGGTTTGTTTCGTCTTGTCTTTTTTTGTTTTGATCGCGGGAATTGCGCGTCAAACGATGTCCCAAGACGTGTTGGGTTAGCCGGGCTCTTTCAACAACACAAAGGGGAAGTTCGGCCGTTGAAGGGTCGAAAAGGTTAATCATTAGTGTAGGAGTTGTTGAGCCGCCGTTACATGTGCAAGTTGAACGAATATAGAACATCGAATAAGATGTCTTTATGATGTCGCTGCTGCTCAACAGCTTACTTGTCCTAAAAGTTCAACACCAACGAACGCTGTGAGACTTTGAGACAGTACCTTATACAGTGTTCTACAGTCCAAAGTCCAAACGTCAGCTCCCGATGCGGGATCGGGAGATGGACCACTCGAGATCTCAAGTGTCCATCTTTTCCATGATGGGAGAAGAGCTGGACGCTGGGCTTGTCTATTCTAGTCTAGTTTAGTAGGAAAGGACGAAGCTTTTCACGGTGGGTAAGGAAAAGGTGGAACGAAATATGGAGAAGATATGGTTATTATTATCTTGTCTAGCCGATGATTTGACTGATCTCTCGTATCTGCTTGTCTCTGTTCCATGGCATGTCGTGTGCTCATAGAGAAAAAGATGTTCTTGTCCGTGGGCATTGCGGTGTAAGATGATGGGCTGTTTCTTGATACCCGGACCATGAGTAAAGACCAGTAAACTTAAATATGCCATAGGGAAAATGTCATGCATTTAATTGCCTGCCCGTTGTCACGGTCATGTTTGGTTCGGTTCGTATAAGCCCATCGTTAGATGATCCATGTCTTGTCTGATCCTTCAGTATTTAAAAGGCTGTCAAGTTAGATTATAGAATAAGCGGCACTGTATTTAGCCAAGGGAACCTGAACCTGCAGTCACCATGAGGTCGGGTCTAATAATTTTTCTTCGTAGTGGCCGCGTAGTCCTCGAGCCCGATTGGGAGACGTGAAACAAAGGGGGCAGTTACAACCTGTCAATGGCTGTCTGTGGCTGCCGGGGGCGGCGCCTCCCCCTGGCCCGGCGTTGAAAAACGCTGTTTTGCTGTTCTGCCATTGGAGGACGACGCTCGATTGGGAGGGGCCGGATGCCCCTGAAAGGTCGGCATTGCAGCACAGCAGATGAAAGAAAAAAAGAAAATAAAGAGAGCGAACGAAAAAAAAAACTTCAAGGAGTGTGTCTGGGGACCCTGCCGCGGATCCTTTTTCAGCTGGTAGGGCTCTTCTCCTCTGTGCTCCAGCGCCGTAGGGGAGAGAGGCCCTGGAAGGACCCAATAGAAATCAATTGATCTTGGCTACTTTGCTGGAAACAGAAAGAGAGAGGGGAGAAAAACCTGAGCAAGTGGCTCTCACCTCTCCGTCGGTGGATAATAATCGCCTCCTTCTTTTCAGGGACTTTGACCTTTACGGCCCGCTGGGACTGTGGTCTGGTGGAAGCACTGAAGATGGAGACTAGGTAAACTTTTTAAAGAAACATGAACCCACGGGCGCCCCTTTCGCGAGCCAGACCTTTACGGGACTGTCGGTTTGTGAGTCCCGGCTTGGTATTTCTAGGATGTGCTTGGATGGCAAGGCGGACAAACCTCAAATAGAACAGACCTAGCACTGTAGCGCAGTGTTAAACACAGTGTTATGTCCATATCTCACACTCACACGAGCTTGAGCACCGGCCAAGAACTGACAGGGAAGGAGCAGGGAACCTCCACCCAATCCATGATCCCCGAAATCTCGTTCGTCGATGGACGACTGATTGACTTCAACCTCTGGTCTCTAGTTCTGCTCTAACTATCTTCCTCCTTCACATCTCTCTCTTTTCCTTCTTCATTCTCCACCAGACGCTCGTTCCAGTTTCCCTATAACCACCCCGGCATCCCCTCTCGCTCTCTAATCCTGTCTTTTTAGATCGCTTCCCATTCCCATCTTTTGTTTGTTTCCCTAGTCTTGCTCTTGTCTCTCTCTCTCGCTTCCTCCCATCAGCTCTTGTCTGTCCTAGGTAGCACCAACCACTCGCCAACCTGTTTTGTTCTTGTTCGTTCTTCGCTGGAGAAGACGGCAGATCATACAGTTACCCTCGTTCTTCATCCTAGAGAAACGCCCTAGCGAGAATATCCAGAACGGGTACCTACTGATTGGATTGTTGTAGCGTCTTGTCTGCATTTATTTCCTTGAATCCACTACATACATCATCGGCATTCACCAATTGCCCCAGCCCGCCTCTCGGCATCATCTAGCTCGAGCCAGTCTCCAGCAGATAGATAATTATCCCCTTTTCTATTTCCCCCCTACTGTACCTCACTAGACTCGACAAGAGAAGATCAACCGCGCCTAAGGATTTGATATCCTACCGCCGTCTCACTCCCTGTCTAGCATTCCCCGATTTTCATATCCTAAAACCACTATCGGTTTCATCATCAGCCTTTACTCGACTCGGGCTACTCAGCTAGTCAACCTTCCCCAGCACTCTTAAAGTATTCGGCTCCCCGGTAGGAGTTCGATATATAATTGCGTACGAGAATGGTTAATCACCACGTCTCATTATCACCTCGCAACTCGCGCCACTCTCATTCAGGCTTTGTTCCTCTTGGTGGAAGCAACAGCAACAACTCAAACGAACACGAAATGGAAGGCATTCAGCTCACTACGGTCAGGAGCAATGTCTCTGTCCGCAGCAGCGGCCGCAGAAGAGCCGATATGGGCCAACCTTCGAGTCCCGATGATAGCTCCCCTACCGAGAAGGAGAATCTCAACAGCGGCCCAGGACACCGCGGTCGTCGACGAAGAATGGGCGAGGGTCTCACCCGCACCGGTACCGATGGCGATGCTTCATTGAACGCAATGGGCAAACTGTACAACAAGATTATTGGCTTCTCTGTCGTCACTCGATACCTCGTATACGTCGTTCCCGTCGGTCTTCTCCTGGCCATTCCCCTAATTGTCTTGGCTGCCATTGGCAAGAAGGACGCCCTTCCTATTGGTAAATTCGCCAGCGATGGCGACCGAGCTGGTGATGACGGTCCTCCTCTCTTCAAGATCTTCCTTTGGGTTCTTATTATGTGGTTGTCGTGCTGGGCTGCCAAGGTTGTTGCTTGGTTTTTGCCCTCCATCTTCATGTTCTTTACTGGAGTCGTCAGCAAGGGCACTCGCAAGTACGCAACTGTTCTTCAAAACCTTATCCTTCCCTTTTCCTTCTTCTTCTGGGCCCTGGCTTCTTATGTCACCTTCAAGAACCTATGGCAGAATGAGGATGGAAGCAAGACTTATGTTCCTTGGGTACGCACCATGGGTCGTGTCTTGGGCGCTCTCTTTGTTTCATCCGCCGTCTTCCTTGGTGAAAAGGCAATTGTGCAACTCATTGGTATTTCATACCATCAGCGCTCCTTCGCCAACCGTATCAGGGAGTCCAAGCGAGAGGTTCATCTTCTTGGACTTCTTTTCGATGCTTCCCGAACTCTCTTCCCTCTTCACTGTCAAGAATTTGCCGATGAGGATGCCGTCATCAACGATAGCATTGAGGTGCTGCTCCGCGGTAAGAAGGGTCACAAGCGAAATGGCTCTGCTACTCCCATGAAACTCATTGGAGAGGTCGGAAAGGTTGGAGACAAGGTCGCCTCCGTTTTCGGTAACCTCGCCTCGGAGATCGCTGGAAAGCAAGTCTTCAACCCCAACTCGGCTCACTCCATCGTTATTGAAGCTCTTGAGAAGGCCAAGTCATCAGAGGCCATGGGTCGTCGTATTTGGATGTCCTACGTCGTTGAGGGTCACGAATCACTCACTCAGGAGGATTTCCACGAGGTTCTCGGACCTGCTTACAAGGAAGAGGCTGAGGAGGCATTCTTCATGATTGATGGTGATGACAACGGTGATATCAGTCTCGACGAGATGGTTAGAAAGACGGTCGAGATTGGTGTCGAGCGAAAGGCCATCGCCGAGGGTATGAAGGACATCGGTCAAGCTCTTCAAGCTTTCGATAAGATTCTCCTCGTCGTTGTCCTGTTGATTGTCATCTTTGTTTTCCTCGCCTTCTTCCAGAGCAGCTTCATCGCGACTCTCACCACTGCCGGAACGACCCTTCTTTCACTCTCTTTCATCTTCGCGGTTACTGCCCAGGAGTTCCTCGGTTCTTGTATCTTCCTGTTCGTCAAGCACCCTTACGATGTCGGTGACCGCGTCGACATCACCAGCACCAAGATGGTCGTCAACAAGATCTCCCTCTTGTACTCGGTCTTCCACCGCCTTGACACTATGCAGACCGTCCAGATTCCCAACATTCAACTCAACAACATGTGGATCGAGAATATCTCTCGTAGTAAGTCCATGCACGAGACTATCGAAGTCAACGTTTCATTCGACACATCTTTCGAAGATATTGAGCTGCTCCGCCTTGAGATGGAGAAGTTCGTCCGTCTGCCCGAGAACGCCCGTGACTTCCAGCCCGATCTTAGCATTAGCGTCGGCGGTGTCGGTAACCTCGATAAGCTGCTGCTCTATGTTACCATCGCTCACAAGTCCAACTGGCACAACGACTCTGTCCGTGCCAGCCGTCGCTCTAAGTTCATGTGTGCTCTGGCCCTGGCTCTGAAGAAGGTTCCTCTTATTGCGCCTGGTGGTGGCGGTGAGCCTCTCGGTGGACCTACCAACCCTTCATACTCTGTCACTGTCACCGATGAGTTTGCCAAGAACAGCCGTGATGAGGCCGCCAAGGCCACTGACGAAGCTCGTATGGTACCAACCTCAAAGCAGGAGAACACCGCTGAAGCTGAGGCCGCGGCTGCTGAAGGCTTTAACTCGCGTCCTCCTGCCGCTGGCCTTGGTGTCTGGGATAACAGCGACAACCACACGCTGGGCTCTCACGACGATGAGATGCACCGTAACAGAGATATTGAAAACCTGCGCACGGATCTCAAGCGTGAGAGCACTCGCGGCCGCCGCAAGGCTGGTGAAGCTATTCCTTCACTTTCGCTTGAGACAGCTCCTCGCACTAGTATCCAACTGACCCAAGCAAGCCCTCGCAGCGCTCGCAGTCCTCAGTATGGTGCCTTCGACGAGGAGGCTGAGACTGGCATGGGCTCGACACCCTATCACTCCAACCTCGCTCCTTCAGCTTCCCAGCGGGGCTCTACAGGCTACCAACCCTATGCTGGCAGCAGCAACAACAACAACAACAGCCAATACAACACCAACAACCCTCTGTCAAGACCTGGTCAAGGACCATCCGGACCACCTCCTCAAGGACCACCTCCCGCTCCCCAGCGCTAGTGGACCTGGAAGTGAGACGGACGAATTGTAACGGCTGAGCATTATGTATTGTTAGTAGTAATAGTGAAGAGGCCATATGGGTTTGGATTGGAATTTTCTATGTTGGCTTTCGGTGTACTTGAGAGACTAGGGCAGTCATCTCGTTTTTTACCACTCAGATTGGTTTATTCGCATAAAAAGATTGGGCAGGTGTACCGGTTTATGAGGTCAGCCATAACTTGCAAGACAGCAGGTTTCATTTTTTCACGAAGTAAAGAAAATAGATTATTATTACACCTTTTACATATACTTTCAAGATAGTCTTTTATTCTTTGATAGTCAATGACTTCTGACTTAACATACATGCTCAGGTGGTGGCACATCGCCATCCTTGGCTCCCAAATCGGTCTTCAAAACACGACCAAAGAGTTCAAGCAGGACCTCAAAGCAGACCTTGGTAATCGCAGGATCGTAGCGACCCTTGCTGAGTTCGTCACGAATAAAGGCGTGTTGAGCCCAGGCAAACTCGTAGAAACTCGTGACAACACCAGCTTCGCGGAGCTTGGCACGAATGAGGTCCCGGCCAGCGTCAGGGACGTGTGTATCCTTGACTCCGAAAATCATGGCAACTTCGCCCTTGAACTTATGGAACAGATCCAATGTGTGGTTGCTGTTAGGAGGAGCAGTGGAAGAAGTGTTTGGGGCATCGTAAGGACCCAGAGTGCGGGAGTGGATATCGGTAGCGAAGTAACCGACGCAAGCAGAGATGCGAGGATCAAGCTGGGGTACAGAGTCAGCGTGAGTGTTGAGGCAGGTATCATGAAGGAAAAGGACTTACAGCAGCGCGGACGGCAAGGTGACCACCGAGGCACATGCCTGTAGAACCAATGCGTCCTGTGCAAGTGGGAAGTGAGAGGAGATAGTCTACGGTGGCATAAGAGTCGGCATCGTAAGACTCAAGAGTCTGATTCAAGTTAGCAGGAGGGATATTTGAGTAGAATGGTGTAAGTTGACTTTACCTTTTCGATCTTGTACTTGTTGCCGCGGTCAGTGTCCTCGGCGTCATACTTGAGCGCCTCAGGACCTGTGAAGTCGTGGTATGATGACGGGGCAGCAACGATATAGCCCTGTCCAGCGATTTGACGGGCGAAGCGAGCCACAGGTCCGGTGACTAGAGGTGTAAGTTGGAGTTTTGTGTTGAAGATGGACCTTTTCTGGAGTTGTGAATTCAAGACTTACCTTGGTAGATCTCACTGAAGAGACTCACTCCAGGGAATCGTCTGGATGAATGATCAGTATGTAAGAGACCAGGGCGACTGTACAAAGCTTACGCATTGGGGTATCCAGGAATAGTAGGATGAAAGACAAAGATACCTGGCCACATATAAGTCTTGTATCATGAGTTGATGAGATGAGAGTGAGAATTACGCATAGTGCCATTGGCACCGACAGGAACATCAACGTGAGACTCCTTGATCAGCATATTGGCGGTTGTTTCTTAGTATCAGAATTATGTGAAAGTTGAAAAAGAAAAAGTGAGCTGTATTGTTGTCGTTGAACTTGTATCATCGAAAGCTCATATCATTATCAAGCTCCTTCCCCTCGATGCCCCTCGGCGGGGTGTTACATACATCCATCCTTCAAGCGGAAGGCTTCTGATTGGCTGAGAGTGATATGATTCAAGCTTCATCAGCTTATCCGCTATGACAAAGGTCCGATGCCGCTAGAATCGCTACTGGGTAAATGTTCCTTACTATTTACCTTCGTTTATTGAGCACGTACGTAAGCATAAGCACATGTTTTCAAAAGAAGACCGTCACAGTGACCAGAGAGAACAACAGATGGCATGTGACGTACAAGGGCAGCTGCTTGCCGTTTGTTAGGTGTGACCGCCTTTTTTAAACACAACAAGTCAGCTAGCCGTTGAATGCAGAACATGTGGCAGGGATGGATCTTGAAAGACTCCAGTTAATTAAACAAATGCCCTGACTTGGGCCTGACTTTACCTGCATACAAAAGGAGTTGATAGGTGATAAAGGAGGCTGGTTTGGTTAAAGAGTGGAACCTCTACTAACAAATGTCCTAACCAAAAGTACGTACCTCAATTGGACTGGATCTCGTCACAAGGATCTGGCCCATCAGGTCTCTTTCTTGTCTTGTCCAGGTGGTCACAACTTTTGGTCGTCCGACTGCTCTTTATTCGCCCCAACAACTCTCGATCCTGTTTTTGTTTCTTTCTTATATACAAACAAAACCAGGTCGTGGTTCTTCCATCTATTTCTCAATAACACTGTCACAATAACATAGCATACACAGTTATCGAGGGTTGCCACCCGTACTTTTCCACGGATGCACCTCCCAGAGCTCGAGTAACCATACCTACACCTACATCATCTCACCTCTCGATATATATAACAATCGCATACCATGAACGGCCATTTCTCTGCCGTCGGCGAAGCGCCGGGGGCTGGAAGCTATGAGCATGGCGTCCAGGTTATCGACGAGGATAAGGAGTTCAAGTATGTTGAGAGAACAATTCCTCTCTCCGCCATTTTGTCCATCATGACGCCTCTCTAACACACAATGCAGCACCCACATCAACGAGTATCTCCAAGTAACCAATGTTGCCGACTCGGGTTTCAACTACCACCTCATCTCCGTCTTTGGCTCCCAGTCCACCGGAAAGTCCACCCTGCTCAACAACCTCTTTGGCACCGACTTCTCCGTCATGTCGGAAACCGAGCGTCGCCAAACCACCAAGGGTATCTGGATGTCCAAGAACAAGAAGGAGACAAGCGCAGGCACCCCAATGTCGGAGAACATCCTCGTCATGGATGTTGAGGGTACAGACGGCCGAGAGCGTGGTGAGGACCAGGACTTTGAGCGCAAAAGTGCCCTTTTTGCGCTGGCTACCAGTGAGGTCCTGATCGTCAACATCTGGGAGCACCAGGTTGGTTTGTACCAGGGTGCCAACATGGGTCTTCTCAAGACCGTTTTTGAGGTCAACCTGCAGCTCTTCCTTAAGGACAAGCAGTAAGCCAAACCACTCATGATAGCCCATATATGCGCGATTACTAACTAACACTGTCCAGATCAACTCCTCGATCTCTACTCTTCTTCGTTATCCGCGATCACCTCGGCACCACTCCCCTCGGTAACCTTCGAACAACCTTGATTCAGGACTTGACCAAGATTTGGTCGTCTATCTCTAAGCCTCAGGGATTGGAGGGTTCACGCATCGAAGACTACTTCGACTTCGGCTTCGCTGCTCTGCCCCACAAGATTCTCCAGGCTGATAAGTTCACCGAGGAGGTCCAGAAGCTCGGAGCTCGATTCACAGCTGGCCACAGACACGGCAAACCTGGTCTGCACGGTGACCAAGAGCTCGAGGGCGGTCTCTTCCTCTCTGAGTACCACCGACGCATTCCTGCCGATGGTTTCTCCGTATATGCTGAGGGTATCTGGGATCAGATCGTGAACAACAAGGACCTGGATCTGCCTACTCAGCAGGAGCTCCTTGCCCAGTTCCGTTGTGACGAGATCTCCCGAGAGGTTCAGATCGACTTCGATGTGGTCATTGCACCCCTTGAGGAGAAGCAGAGCGAAGCTTCCAAGCTTGGAATTCCAACTGTCCTCCCTGACCTTGGTCTGGCCGGAAATGACGCTCGCCTGAAGTGCATTAAGGCTTTCGAGGTTCAAGCTAGCCGATACCACAAGGGCGTCTACGCCCGCAAGCGACACGAGCTTGAGGGCAAGATCGATACTCGTCTCAAGGCTCTTTACCAAAGCCAGCTGGCTGCTGCTCATAAGGCTGGTGTTGCTGCCTTTGGCGAGGCTGTTGCCAACAAGGTTAAGGCTGGTCAAAAGGCTGGTGGCCAGTACGAATTCGCTGAGATTGTTGCCAATGAGAAGCGAAAGACACTGGATATCTTTGGCGTTGAGGCGCAGAGCCTGCTGATTGAGGGCGTTGCGTGGACTAATTTCGAGTCGCAGTCCAGGCTCTTTGAGAAGGAACTCGACGAGGAGAGTGCTAAGTTGCGAAAGGAGGAGATGCGACGACTGGCGACTCGTGTTGAGCGTTGGGTCCGTTCTCGACTTAACGATGCTGTTGGCCTTGAGTTCAACAAGCTTGGCAGCGGACGAGGCGGTGCTGGTGCCCCCGAGACTGGCGAGAAGCCCGAAACCGAAAAGGATCTCTGGGACAGAGTTTGGAAAGTCTTCACAGGCATCGTTAAGGAGGCTGAGGTTCGATTTGCTGAGCGTGCCAAGAGTTTCGATGCCACCAGCGAAGAGGTCGACATTGGTACATGGCGACTGCGCCGAAAGAGCTGGAACGCCCTTCGCGAGAAGATTGAGGAAGAGGTTATGGAGGGCAATATTTTGCTGAAGCTCCGAGAGAACTTCGAAGACAAGTTCCGATATGACGAGGCTGGTGTGCCAAGAATATGGCGACCTAGCGACGATATCGAGGGTATCTACACCAAGGCGAGAGAGTCAACCCTCACCCTGGTTCCTCTTCTTTCGAGGTTCCGACTTTCAGAGACATATGGGCCTCCTGACCTGCCAGGATTTGTTGGACCTCAGCCCAGCGGTGTTCAGGCTGGTGATGAGGAAGATTTGGTACCTATTGGTGGTATCGATGAGGAAGATGGCAAGAGTCTCGAAGAGGAGATGACTGTGCTCAGCGAGGGCAAGCGCCAGGATCTTGTTGTACGATTCAAGAAGACCGCGGATGGAGTGTACGTCGAGGCCAAGCGTGGAGCCATTGGTGGAGTTTCTCAGGTTCCGTGGTACTTCTACGGCCTGCTACTTGCTCTCGGCTGGAATGAGATCTTGACTGGTAAGTTTGAATTGCATATGGCTGTTATTTTGCTTGTACTAATGACCTCTTCTAGTTCTGCGAAATCCTTTCCTCTGCGTCCTTATTCTAGTTATTCTTGGAGGTACATATGTGGCATACAAACTTAATCTGCTCGGTCCCATGCTCTCGATGAGCAATGCTGCCATGACACAGGGTGTCGAGATTGCCAAGCAGCAGCTCCGAGACTTTATTGCCAACTCCGATACCGCACGACAGGCTGTTGGCATGCCTGCGCGCCAGGACAGCGATAACATCAGCATGGACACTTTGGATAGCCGAGGAAGGAAGGCCAACAACTCGACTGCCGAGAAGGACGACCTTGATGACATTTGATTTAAAAAGGATGTGTCGGAGTTCGTAAGGAGTGGCTCCAGACCGAGTAAGATATGATTAGCGAATAGGATATAATGTCTATAAAAAAGACCAAATAACAAATGTTCCATTTACACTAGCGCCATGATGCATATATCCTTGACACCAAGTTTGTTCCTTTGTAGATTACAGGGGTATCTAAAATGCTTCCAAATCCGCAGGAGTACCAAACCAATTGCCCAATTCCGAGGACTCCTTATTCTTGTCTCCCGCGACGAAGAAATCAGTGACTCTGCTTGTCTCTCCATCGTCCTCTGGTGGCCACTCGACCTTGACGCCATTTCCCTTGCCCTCGAGCATATCCTTCGCTGTGCCCCAGCTGAACCGACACTCTGGACCCCACCCAAATACAGGGTGCATGTTGTTCTTCATCCAGCTTACACAGTTTCCATCAGATGGGTAACCTGAGCCCCAAGCCATTCCCTCACCACCCCTTTCCTCCTCATCTGCCCTCGCTTCAAATAGCACCTCCAGCGCGGCATCGCGAGTGACCTTTGCGCAAACTGAGGCAGCACTAACACAAGGGTAAAGACTATCTGCTTTCTTAGCGACAGTGATCTTTGCCGTAGGGAATACACGCTGCAGTTTGGCCTGGTAGGCAGCGGGCTGACCGATGGTATCAACGTAAATCTCCTGGAGATTGACACCAAGAGCATACACAGCCTTAATCAGATCGACCGTGGCGTCCATAGCCTGAGCATTGAGATTGTACGCAGTTGTAGGTCGATACATGTTCGCACCAATGTCCCTTGCCGACAACGAGGCCGTAGCCCAACCGCATGATTCGTAGAGGTCTGAACCAGGCGTACACAGCGTGCGCATAAGATCAGAGCGCACAGCAGGTTTCAGGACCTTTGAATCGTCAAAGTGGTGTGTCTCGCGGAGAAGAGAGTCGGAGAGGGAGATGGGAAGGAAGAAAACGCCGTAGACCATAGGGCCCAGGACGGGGCCACGGCCAGCTTCGTCAACACCGAGACAGCATGGTGTTCCGGAAGATGGGTCTGAAGGATCGGTAGGAAGCAGCGATGGAGGAACGGCTGAGATATGTGTGAATGATGAGCCTGCAATAAGGGCTGTTTCGTGGACGGAGGGTGGAATATAGGTTCCGGAGGAAGGACGGGTTGTCTCGGGGACGTCTTCGGCCGGTGAGTCTGTCATGATGCAATTGGGAGTCGTTATTATTCAGTAGTGGTTTTGCGTTGTATGTGAAGTTTGGATGATCGAAGTTGGGTCAATTGGCAGTTGTGGTATTAGTGGTTGTCCTGGAGGCGAAAGTAAAGAAATTGGTTGGTGTTGAGGATGGGATATATCTTTAGGAGACGCGTTTGGACGCGTTAAGCACTTTGGGTTCCACTTTTCCAGGTATTAGCCATATCCTATCAAATTGATACTGGACGGCATCTTTGACATCTTCAATAGCCGTACTTTAGATCATGATAGACATAACGCTTACTTCTATTCCATTATATAATGTCAGTATACAAAGCTGCGTCTCACATTGTATGCTCTTTGAAAAATCAAGGCACTTATACGGAGCCATGACAAAGTAGGCCACATGCAGGAAGCCTCAAGTGTCGACACATACCTGCTGTCTGAAGACATTTGATAATTATAACTTGACTGGATTCTTGATGTTCTCGAGACCATCCTTTCTCAACCAGAGAGACATCAAAAGCCCTACTGAAAGGGTTTAGTCACCGGTTTTGCTGAATGATACCTTAACCCACTGTGTCAGTCCAGCGCTCTTACTGGGCCGGGCCAAATGCGACCCTCCAAACACGCCCCCAGCTTCCTAGCCCACTTCATCTAATTACTCGCGACCGCTAAAAAGTCGCCCAACGACAACAACACAAACCACCCGCGTCACCAGTCGCGTCACATTTTTGACACTTCTAACTGTATAGTCCACCGCCAGAACTTTCCGAAATACAAGAAAACTCTGGACTATACTGCGCAACTAGTTGAAATACGATACACTTAATCACAGCATAAAAAGCAAAATGGCCCCTCGCGGTGGTCCAAGGCGCAGCGAAGTCGCTGAGCCGCAAGCTTTCCATGCTCTGGGTGTTCGTGGTCGGTAAGTCGACTTGCGCATCTCAATCGCGGAGATGCCTTCGATGCGACGCAGTAAACAAAATTCTAATTTTTCCCCCAGCAAAACTGGTGTCACACTAGTAGACACAGGCAATCGCGACGAGCATGGAATGCAACCTCTTGACGACCTCCTCTCTTCGCCAGACAACAAAGAAACAGAATCACCACCGAGACACTCCGACGACGATGAAGTTAACGACCATTACGAAAGCGGGGACAATGATGATGAGGAAGGTAGCGAGGACATGGAAATTGACACAAGTTAGCTTATTGAGCTTTGCTGCAATAAGATCCAATGACTAACACCACTCTAGATCCTGGACCAGGTCCTCAGACTGTACTTAGGAGAAACATCATTCCTCTACCTCGAAGTCGCTCGCCTGTGAAGACTACACTGCTGTCTTCTCCTCGACGAAATCCAAATCTCGAACACCTCTCTTCGCCAACCCGATCACCTGGTCCTAAAGAGCGCGATAACACCGTGACAAGGAAAATCGATTTTGGAGAAAAACCCCCGGGTCGCGGAAAGGCTGTGGCTAATGGAGTCAATGGCACAACTCACGAGGAGGATGACGAGGAGGATGACGAGGAGACGGAAGATGCGCCTGAAGGTGACGACGAGGTGGAGGACAACATGGACCTGCTCAATGAGTCGCTTCAACTGGTAGATGGTATGGGCGGCAATTCATCAGAACCTGGATCCGAACCGGAATCTGAAGCAGAGTCCGAGCCGGCGCCTGCGCCTCCACCAAAGGCCACCAAAACATCAGCCAAATCCAACCAAGAGCGAACAGACGCAGTTTCTAAAAAGCCAGGGCGACGCGGAAGACCGCCAAAGGCGAAGCCTGTCGAAGAAGAGCCGGTTGAGGAGGAGCCAGTTGAGGAAGAGCCGGAAGAGCAAGAGGAGATCATTAAACCCGCTAAAGGTCGACCCGGAAGAAAACCCAAGAACGCTGTTCAGCCAAAGGAGCCTAAGGCGCCCGCATCACGGAAACGACCAGCGCCGGAGGAGGAGGAAGAAGAGGTTGAAGAGCAGGAAGATGAAGCTTCAGAGCCGGAACAAGAGCAAGAGCCCCTTAGGCAAACCAAGAAGCCACGTACCGAAGCACCCAAACCATCGAAACCGACGAAACCTGTACCATCAAAGACCGCTCCAACAAAACCAGAGGCAAAGCCAAGAGGGCGGCCTGGTCGAAAGCCCAAGGCGCAAGCGGCAGCCGATGCTGCGGACGATGTCGGGGAGACATCATTCGCAGCGCTTCAACGTGGACCTCCTTTACCCAAAAAGCGTGGTCTTGTCTCTGTGCGACACGATGCCGAGGAAGTACGAACGACAAGATCTGGAAGACACTCATTCAAGCCGCTCAGTTGGTGGGCAGGCGACAAGGTGGTTCAGGAAGAAGAGGAGTTCAAGGATGTTTCTGGTCGCGATCGCTTCGTGCTTTCAACCATCAAAGAGGTCATCCGTGCTCCTGTAGAGGAAGTGCGTTCAAAACCAGCCAAGTCCAGAGGTCGCCCAGGCAAGGCAAAGTCAAAGGCTGTTCGAGAGGTGGAAACCGTCGAGCCCGAAGAGTGGGAGATTGATCCTGGTGTTGTCAACGGCGAAGTCATTCTATGGGATCCAGAGCATGAGAGGAACCCCCCTGGTGACGAAGAGCCAGTGGAAGTGATGGATGATCGAATCGCCATATCAGGCTCCGCGATTCAAACACGAGATGTTCAGAATGTATCTTTCCGCATGGCAAAGACGCTCACAACGCCATTTCTGGGTGCTGGTGTCGTTGATCTACCTGCTGGATCTGAGAAGCGACCCAAGAACTCGCGTAAGATGCACATGGTCTTCTTTGTGCATACTGGAAAGGTGCTCGTTACTGTGAACGAGGCCTCTTTCCGCCTCAGTGCTGGAGGCATGTGGTTTGTTCCCAGAGGTATGTCCCTTATACGCTCTTAATATCCGCTCTTACTAATGGTAAATAGGAAACTATTACAGCATAACAAATGACTACGACACAGACTCACGAATCTTCTTTACTCAAGGATGTGAGATATCAGCACAGCCGGTAGAAGCAGATCAGTCACAACTATCCATGATGGCTTAAGAATAGCAACATCATGCTTGGGAAATAAATAGAAATTCGTGCTGCTCCATCAGTTTGCAGCATAATCAAAGGCCATTCTTGTTGGGGACCCTTTTGTAGGACATCCCTTGGCGAAAAGTATGGGAAGGGGAATATCCACTGATGGGAGTATATCTTGTTGGCCGGCTTTATGATTCATGTACGGTTCATGGCGCTTTGTGAGTTAGTTGTATACCATTCATGAGATGATTTCAATGCAGAACTGTTGCAGGTGCAGAGAATGTCCCACATTATCTTGTGTCGTGTTTCCTCTTGAATGTCCCACGTTCTTCTCCGCGCATAGTGGGGTTGATCTTCACAAGGAGTCCTTGCTTTGAGTGTTCATGGGTGGGTTCATCGTTTTCAGCTGTCTCACCTTAGCGCGCTTTCCGTAGGTAAGAACCTACCTCAGAACATAAGAGATGAAATTATTGCAACAGCTTATGCCATCCGTTAGGGTATTGGAAGAATTGGCCGCCGAAAGCATAAGAGACGAAATAACTCGGAAAACTTAGGCTAGCTTAGGCTAGCTTTTAGGCTACTTTATTTGAGCACCCTATGTAGCAGAGGATAATTCTATCCGTACCTTGGTAGTTAAAATGCTTTATTGGACAATGACCTCATCACGGGAAGCTAGCTGTGCAGACTGAGACAGCTAAGTCATTGTCCCACCACAACATAAACATAGATCTTCCACAATTTCTCCTCAGTTCGAATCCTCACAGCATGGGCATCGAGCCCTTGGGGCACTAAAACCTTCTCATGATGATTCCAAGCCGAGGCCTTGCCAGGGCGGCGCTTTTCGCAACCCAGCGGCCCCCTCTCACTTCAAGATGCGCGACATCACTTCTTCGACAACGGCTAGGAAGAATACACCACCAGAATCAAACTGGAAGTAATCGCGTGTGGATTACGACTGCCAACCCCGGGGACCTTGCAGCGAACCCCCCAATTGCTTCCTCGGCGGAAGAAGGGGCCGACAAGAGTGGTCACATCACGACAGAATCCAATGAGGCCATCCTCTTCTTCGACAATATTTTCCCTCTCAAGCTCAGCAGTGTACTTGTCCGTCCTTGGAAATCGGACCACGACGTTTCCGACCTTCTAAGACGGTTCGAGACGTCTTCGTTGGGAATCCTAGACCCCATCCGCCTCGTCAAGACTGCCATCCCAGAAGACCTACCTATCCGAGTCACCGAAATCCTGCCACGCCTCAAAGATGGAGGCGCATATGTCAAGTTCAAATATGATTCCAGCATAGATCCTGCCGAGATCGAAGCTCAATTGGGAAAGCGATTGAGAGAAAAGCCGATTAAACCATGGTTCTCCATCTTCCGTCCTGTAAACGCTCGTCTTGTACAAGGCACACCTTGGTTAGAGGACCTGTATAGGTACCCTACCAGCTTTGTCAAAATCGAATTCGTTCCTCCATCTCCTGGCATTACTCCTGAAGAGCTTCCCGAAGAGACACTTTACTCTTTGTTCCGCAAATACGGAAAGATTGCAGATATTACCCCGCAGCCCACTGACTCAAAGATCACACCACGATATGCCCACATCCAATTCCCTGTAACAAGGGATGCGATCACAGCTCGCAATTGTATGCATGGCTTTATAGTGAGTGAGGTCTTGGGAGGTGGCAGCAAAGGGACTAAACTTCGTCTATCCTTTGAGAAGCGTGTTAAGGCACACAGCATCTGGAACTGGTTGACTAACCATCCTCGTATTGTTGTTCCTATTCTCGCTGCCCTGATTGCCGGTCTCTCAGTATTGATCTTTGACCCGATCCGAGAATTCTTCATCAAGCTTCATATCCAGCACTCTCTGGAGTTCAAGGATTCGCGTGTCTACAAGTGGTTCAAGAAACAATCCGGCAATTTCGGACTCTCACAGAAATCGAGGAGTGAAGATGGTCTTGAGGAAGTCTGGAACCACAGACGAGACGCAATTGTACAAGTGCAAGGCTGGCTTGATGAGACTTCTGACACTTTTATCGTTGTCACAGGTCCCAAAGGCTCCGGAAAGGTTGAAATGGTAATGGATCAGGCTTTGGAAGGTCGCAAGAATGTGCTCAAGATTGACTGCAGACGTATCGTCGAGGCAAGAGGAGAGGCAGGTACCATCAAGCGTCTAGCAACGGCTGTTGGTTATCGTCCTGTCTTTTCTTGGGCAAACAGCATGAGCAGCATGATTGACCTTGCTGTTCAGAGCACCACTGGTGTCAAGGCTGGCTTCTCGGAAACTCTCGAATCTCAACTCAACAAGATAATGCAAACCACTACCGGCGCCCTCAAGGATGTTGCTGTCTCTTCGCGCAGCAAAAGAGACAGTGACTACAGGCTTTCCGAAGATGCTTGGTTGGAAGCTCACCCCGAACGCAGACCCGTCGTTGTTGTCGATAATTTCCTCCACAAGGGCGAGGAGAACAGCATTATCTACGACAAAATCGCTGAGTGGGCTGCCACTGTAGTCCAGAACAATGTCGCCCATGTTATCTTCCTTACCACTGATTCAGCTTACTCGAAGCCTCTTGACAAGGCCCTCCCTGATCGACTCTTCCGTACCGTTTCCCTTGGTGATCTCGCACCCGAGGTGGCCAAGAACTTTGTTCTGAGCCGTCTAAAGGATCAACTTGCTGCCGACGAGAAGGCACGAAAGGAGTTGGGTGACGACGCACCACCAAAGACAACTATCCCACGACCCAACATGTTGGAGCTCGACCAGTGCATTGATACACTTGGCGGCCGTCTTACGGATTTGGAATTTCTTGCTCGACGCCTTAGAACTGGCCAGTCTCCCAAGCAGGCTATGGACGAAATCGTTTCCGAGACAGCTACCGACATCGTTAGGATTTACCTTCTTGGCAAGCCATCTGATATTGAGGGCAAAAAATTTTCTTCTCAACAGGCCTGGCATTTGATCAAGTCTCTTGCGAAGAGCCCTAAGCTGCGTTACAACGAAGTCCTTCTTTCCGCACCATTTTCCTCCGCCGCGCCGGCAGCTGCCTCCAATGCCGATGCTGCCATCGACAGCCTCGTCAGCGCGGAGCTCATTGCCGTGAAGACTCACCAGGGCCGCCCAATGACCATTACAGCTGGCAAACCTCTGCACCAAGCAGCTTTCTCTGTCCTCCTCGAGGATCGTGTTCTCCGCGCCAAGATGGATTATGATGTTCTCAACGACTCTTCCAAGGCTGAGGCTCGTTCAATTGAAAAGGTCGAGAATGAGTTGGCTTTGTTGGGCACCATGCCTAAGCAGCCAGGAGAGACCGCCGGTCGTATCAACTTCTTGCTTCGCAAACTTGAAGACAGTCAGGCTAAGATCGCCAAGTGGGATCAGGAGATGACCAAACTGAAGAAGCTTCTCAGCGAGGAATTTTAGTGTATAAAAGACGAAATGAGAACATAAGAGACGGGATGATTTAGTCTATATACCCTAAGAGACGAAATCATTGTATCATTTTTTATGCTTAATTAGAAAAAAATACCAACCCCGCTACTTGATCTTTCCCAACTTACATGATATGCTCCCTTACCTGCGACACACCATTAACCACTCCAACCTTACTCGTATTGCTGCGGTATTCGATGAGAGCCTGCAGCTGATACTGACTTGATATTACATATTTTGATTGAGTTTAATTTACATTGCAAACTGCCATAACTGTACCGTTGGTAACAATTATCATGTCATGATCTCGGAACCCCGGCAGATCTATTTTCCCCCATAGATTTCAACTTAGCGGCGCATCTTCTCCAAATCTCGAAAATCCAATTGACAAACCACTTCGCTCGCAGTACGAAACTCAGCCAGATTGAATCACTCGCATCTACTGTTGGATTTACGATCAGCAAGGCAACTCCTCCGGTCTCATCGACAGCCACAAATAATATTGCCTTTCGGCAACGTTGGGATCAAGAGCATCAACCTCAAGATATTCCGAGTACTTCTTACCACTTACACAACATCACAATGGGTTGGCTATGGTCTTCGACGCCTTCCAAGGAGGATAAAACAGCGACGCCAGTCGAGAAAACACCTTCTACCAAATCAACTACCTCGACTTCAGTCTCAGATCCAACACACTCATCAAACTCCAACTCCAACCAGAATACCGACCCCGAAATTCAGAAATTCTTCGAGCTCTTCGAAGCCGAAAAGAACAAACCAACACCTACACAAGACGAACAACAACAGTCTTCCTCTTCCTCCTCCTCTCCATTATCATGGCTCGCCCTTAAAAAGTCCCCCCGCTCAACCGCCCCTACACCTTCCAACATCCCACCCCGCGACGCTCTCTCCGAAGCCCTCCTGCCCACCGACATGTCCTGCCGTCAAGCCTTCGACCAAGCATGGGGATGCAACTCCATGGGCGGCCAATTCACAGCGGTATACCGTTACGGAGAGATGCGCTCGTGCAGCGAGCATTGGGATGACTTTTGGTTCTGTATGCGTGCGAAGGGATATTCTGCTGAGCAGCGAGAGAGGGCTGTGAAGGAGCACTATCGCGCGAAGGAGTTTACAAAGTATGGACCAGGAAAACCGAGTAGTGAGGATGTGTGGGAGAGTAGAGGGGAGAAGGTGCAGGTGGGGACATTTTTTACTCAGTCGATTGATGATTAAATAACGAACTTATCATAGTGTATTAACAGAAAGAAACTCTTGCAGCAAATTAGACATATGACCCATCTGTGGTCTTGGGCTGTTTGACACAACTCGCACGCAAGTCTTTGATGATTAACAAGTATCATACAGAACTGCATGGCGTAAGCAAGATTTGAATGTCGATAATTGGCAGAGTTCGTCTTGTACTGCAGTTGATCAAACTTAGTAAATCTGGGTATGGTCTTCAACTTGTACATCAAATTCATCCTTTATGGTTTTTTCTAATTTTCAAATTACTGACACCT
Organism: Fusarium coffeatum; assembly: GCF_003316985.1. Classification (NCBI taxonomy): domain Eukaryota; kingdom Fungi; phylum Ascomycota; class Sordariomycetes; order Hypocreales; family Nectriaceae; genus Fusarium; species Fusarium coffeatum. Next base: position 47,960 of record NW_022158008.1, read on the forward strand.
GGCGGGGGAAGCAAAAGAATTATCCTTAAGGCTTAGACTAAGCTGTAGCCCAAGTAGTAACCTAAATTTACATAAAGGAACGAAATTGTTTGGTCTCTTATGCTTTTGGGTTACAATTCTTCTAATACCTGAGATGGTAATTGACCGAATTATGTCACGATGGAGAAGGCAAAAGTTTTTTATGAATGTTTGATTCATTGATTCATTAAATACATGAGTGTAAACCACCTGAGCTTTTCATAACCGTGAAAGTCGCAAAAACAAAAATAGAAAATCTAATCTCATCATCCCATGAAAAACCACTAGCCTCCGCATTGTACCCATGGATACATGACTGCTCTAGAAGTCGAGACTGATGTTATTGGGGTATCAAAGAATTTAGTCGACCTCCTCGACGGTGGGACCATCGTCACCACCAGCGCCGGGGGCACCACCAGGGCCACCGGCACCAGGGAAGCCACCAGGACCACCGGGCATGCCACCAGGAGCACCCTCACCACCAGCTCCGTAGAACTTCATCATGATGGGGTTGGCCTTGCCCTCGAGCTCCTTCTGGTGCTCCTCGTACTCCTCACGAGTAGCCTGCTGGTTCTCGTCGAGCCACTGGACGACCTTGTCAATCTCAGCGGTGAGGGTCTCCTTGTCGGAAGCCTCAATCTTCTCCTCGACCTTGGGGTCGGAGAGAGTGTTGCGGAGAGAGTAGGCGTAGGACTCAAGACCGTTCTTGGCAGCGACACGCTTACCCTCGGCCTCGTCCTCCTCCTTGTACTTCTCAGCATCGCTGAGCATGCGCTCAATCTCCTCCTTGGACAGGCGGCCCTTGTCGTTGGTAATGACAATCTTGTTGGACTTTCCAGTGCCCTTCTCGACGGCGGAGACGTTCATGATACCGTTGGCATCAAGATCGAAGGTAACCTCAATCTGGGGAACACCACGAGGGGCAGGGGGGATACCAGTGAGCTCGAACTTGCCCATGAGGTTGTTGTCCTTGGTGCGCTGACGCTCACCCTCGTAGACCTGGATAAGGACACCAGGCTGGTTGTCGGAGAAGGTAGAGAAGACCTCAGACTTCTTGGTGGGGATGGTGGTGTTACGGGGGATGAGCTTGGTCATCATACCACCAGCGGTCTCAATACCGAGAGAGAGAGGGGCGACATCGAGAAGCAAGATCTCGTTGGTGGACTTGCTGGAGGTGTCACCGGAGAGAATGGCAGCCTGGACAGCGGCACCGTAGGCAACTGCCTCATCGGGGTTGATGGACTTGTTGGGCTCCTTTCCGTTGAAGTAGTCGGTGATGAGCTTCTGGACACGGGGGATACGGGTAGATCCACCGACGAGGACGATCTCGTGGACAAGGGACTTGTCGATCTTAGCGTCGGTAAGGACACGGTCGACGGGCTGGATGGTGGATCGGAAGAGATCCTGGCAGAGCTCCTCGAAACGAGCTCGGGTGATGGAGGTGTAGAAGTCGATACCCTCGAAGAGAGAGTCGATCTCAATGGAGGTCTGAGCGGAAGAAGAGAGGGTTCGCTTGGCACGCTCACAAGCGGTTCGGAGACGTCGCAGAGCGCGGACGTTGGTACCAAGATCCTGGTACGAGTTAGCTACTTCTAGTCTTCGCGATATGGCCCTTCGTTTTCTGATGAGCTTTGAAAGCAGAACGGTATTTAAAAGAAACATCGCAAGGTTCGCAAACATAATCAGAGTCCCCCATTTCCATCTTCTTCTTATGGCGCGTTGTCTTGTTATGGCGGGCCAGCATCGCAGCATCGCGACAGGACACATCACAGACAGAACAATGGTAAGTCTGGTTGGCCACTGCTTCCTGCTGGCGGGCGATGGTTGCTGGACGTTGCTTGATATTGTTGACTCGACTACGCTCAATGTGCTCAGGCGTGGGATTGGCACGAAGAGCTTTCCCGTAGTTGGCATGGTAAGTACGGTTCTTGTCCTTGATGATGGCGTCCATCTGGTTGAGCTCCTCAGGGCTAAGATCAAGGTCTCCCTTGCGAACTTCTGCTCCCTCAGTGATAGGACTATGCGAACACAGGCCATCCCATGCATACTGATCTTGAGACCAGGGAGCCAAGTGTTCAATCCCATATGGTGTATCCCGGCGGCGAAGGGCCCAGAATATACAAGTAAATGCAGCTTCCAGGAGTAGGAATAGAACTCGTAGGCGAGGACGATCAGCTGGAGCGGGCATGGGACAGGAAACAAGTAGAGCCATATGAGTGATAGTGTACCCATCTCGCTTGGCTTTGTCGACATACTGTGGACACTGTCGACCATTCCGATGACCACTGAGACGTCCAGACACTCCTGTACTAGAGTCCGTTCCACAACCAATGTAGATGCCAGGAATACAGCCAGGCTTCTTAAGCACAAGCACGTAGATACCCCAGAGCTTACCAGGGATATAGGAGGACAGGCTTTTGAACCAGACAAAAGAAGGCGGAGCGGCCATACAAATTGTGTCCAGTAGACCAGGGCAGAAGGCGAGTTGAGCAGCATCGTAGAGAGTAGTGAGAGTGCTGAAAGAATCAACAACAACGGTAAACGTGGGATGAACATAGGTTCGGACAAAGAGGTGAGACCAGCAGAGTAGAGTAATGAGTCTGGTAAGGCCTGTCGAGGACGTGTCTTGCTCAGCCATTGCGAATGGGTTGGGATGATTGAGGATGGGAAGAGAAGTTCTGGGTGCCATGCTCAGGCCAGAAGACCTTAAGTGCCATATTGTTTCAATGGGAAGGCATGGGCTGAGGATTGCTGGCAATTGCTGGCAGGAGCTAGCTGAAGGATGGCAGGTATGGCAGTCATGACTGGTGATACTGGTTGGGATGGCAGGTGCAGAGTTGGGGTAGGGTGGGGGCTGAGTTGCAAGAAGTTCGCATGGAAGGAGCGACCCTCAGGCAAAATGAGTCATCCCATGCCAGTGGACACGACCAGTAATAGCCAGGAATAGTACCAGAATAGCTGCCAGGCTTGAAATGATGAGCTGGTAAAGAGTCAGTATATTGAAGAATCATTGAGTGCCATGCATTGCCAGGACTTACCAGAAGAGCGCCATGATGGTGTCTTGTTGTGTCTTGAGTCGATGATGTCGAGCTGCAGTAACCATGGAATGGTAGAAAGAAGACAAGCGCCAGTAATAACCAGACAATGATGTCGGGTGATGATGCTTCATTGAAACACCTGATTGTTTCGTTGCGATACCTGATACCTTATTGCGATGATAAAACAAAAGAAATACTATACTAGAAAAATCAAATACAAAAATGCTAACTCGTACGTACCTTCTTATGCTTGCGCTTGAATTCGTTAACGAAGTGGTTGACCAGACGGTTGTCGAAGTCTTCACCACCCAAGTGAGTGTCACCGGCAGTGGACTTGACCTCGAAGATACCCTCCTCAATGGTGAGGAGAGACACATCGAAGGTACCACCACCGAGATCGAAGATCAGGACGTTGCGCTCACCCTCGACCTTCTTGTCAAGACCGTAGGCAATGGCGGCAGCGGTGGGCTCGTTGATAATTCGGAGAACGTTGAGACCGGCGATGAGACCGGCATCCTTGGTAGCCTGACGCTGAGAGTCGTTGAAGTAGGCGGGGACGGTAACAACAGCGTTGTTGACAGTCTCGCCGAGGTAAGACTCAGCAGTCTCACGCATCTTGGTGAGGATCATGGCGGAGATCTCCTCAGGAGTGAAGTTCTTGGTCTCGCCCTTGAACTCAACCTCAATGACGGGCTTACCAGCCTTGTCAACGATCTTGAAGGGGAAGTGCTTCATATCGGCCTGGACCTCAGAGTCGGCGAACTTGCGACCGATCAATCGCTTGGCGTCGAAGACGGTGTTCTGGGGGTTCATAGCGACCTGGTTCTTGGCGGCATCACCAATCAGACGCTCGGTGTCGGTGAAACCGACGAATGAGGGGGTAGTTCGGTTACCCTGGTCGTTGGCGATGATATCACATCTGGGGTAAAAGTTAGTGTCTTGCTCAAGCGAAAAATAGGCAGATCTATAGATCTGAGATGTCAAGAAAACTTACCGGTCCTCACGGAAGATACCCACGCAAGAGTACGTGGTACCCAAATCGATACCGACGGCGGGAGCCATTTTGTGTGATGTGTATGTGATTTAATGTGTAGAGTAGGTGAGAGAGATTATGGCGTAGAGAGAAAAAAGGAAAAGAAAACGCAGTGTGCTTCAAAGGGAGATCGTGATATTTGAAGTCTTTTGAAGGGTATTTGGATTGTGATGATGATGTGAAAAGAAAGACGGAAGCAAGAGCAGTTGAGCAAAGCATCTAAATAAAGGCGGCTGCCAAGGTTCGATGCGGTTCTGCGCTGTTCCAAAGGAGCCCACTTTGGAGAGCTTCTCGAGAGTTGCAGGGGCGTCTACCGCTTTCTGGGCGCTGCTAGGCATTAGTGGGGGGTGTGTTTGGAGAGGCAAAGCCGCAAATGGGGGGGTCTGAAGAAGCGTCTAGCAGCTGCGTGCACCTGGCAGATCTGGGTTTGCTCCACTAAAAAAACTGCAATATGCGACCCCGTAGGCCGTCTCCTAGACGATGGGTGTCGAGATGGATCTTGGATCTGATTCTGGCTGCTTCTTGAAGGCGAGTGAGTGCTTGCGAAGCAGCCGAAATCTCCACTGACAGCGAGAAATCTCATGTTTATTCCCGTAGCTTCCGTTTGTTTGCTATGTTCTGTCTCGCTCATTCTCTTTCTCAGCCTCTACTCGCTTGAGGATCTCACTGATGTCATGTCCTCATAAACTTTTTGCTTCCCAAAATTTCCAGCGCGGGGCATCCGAGCAAGGGTCAGCAAGCTCAAAGTCGAGAGTACTTTGGATGCGTCCTTAGATTGCACCCAGTCAGAAGTTTCCAATACTTTGCCCCACCAAACGACCGGATAGCTCCCTCTTGTTGCCCCTCCTCAACTGGTGCTGCAGTTTTTCTCTGTCGCTCTTCTCTCCCTGGGGTTTAGCACTGCGAAAACTCTAGGTTGCCTCTCCATCACCGAACGTCATTAGACGATCTTGAAAATATTCTACTGTGCTATATTGTGGCAATTGAATGAAATTTTCTGATATTCTAGCTCTACTATACTGTACTGTATCGATGTCTATCGTACGACGGTGCTGTCATTGAGATATCGGACAGATACTGGGTTTCGGATATGGATGGATGGATGCCTTGCTTTGTTCTTGGTGTCCAACAATGCGCTGGCTACCGCTACTTTGAACGTACCTATCAAGTGATTGGATTATATTAGGTGCATTGGCGATGCAGGTTGCCTGATTTACTTTTGTTTGGTGTTGGTTTTGGTGCTACTAATGTCCACGTAGCTAACAACTGCACTATGTCGGTTATTCAGGTACATGAATCTGAAGAGGACTCTCAAGTAGGTATCATTATGAGGCGATAGCATTGTTGAATGGATTATCTAGCCTGTCTTGCCTGTCTACAGCCTGTCGGAGGATTGGCCACTGCTTACTGGTCTTGTCTCAACTCGATCATAGCATCAGGCTGGAATCAGTAAGACGTAAACCCAACTCCAATTGACTTCAAGTTTGCTTCTGACGATGTCGGTTGGGCTGTTGCATGCAAATGGATCTCGAATCACTCGTCAACCCCCATATTTTTACTCCGAACCGAAGTGGGTTCTTTCTTTCTGTTGTTGTCTTTTCGTCTCTTCTCGCAACGGCAAATGGTATCACTTCTTTTCCTAGTGCTTCCACGACTCTCTGCGCATCCACTTGGGCTCACAGGGCCCCAGGGCTGAGGCGTGGCGTAGTAATCCGAATGCCCCTGATACCCAAACGAGTAACTGTCTGGGGTGTCTGTCAGGTAACCGAGAAAACCCCTGACGATGTTGATTTGGTTTGATTTTGTTCTGCTGTGTTAGGTAGTCAATGTATTTGCGAGTTCGTGGTTGGGTTTTCAGGTTTCACTGCTGCAAACTCTTCAAGGCGCCAAAGGCAGGCAAAGACGATTCGTGTACCTTACAGGCAGAATCTGACAATAACAACAACACATTTGTCACTCCCTTGTCTGTAATTGCGTATTCGCCTCATCTTATCGTCTTCTCTATTCCACTTCCTTCTCTTTCTGTTGCCTCTCAGCTTCTAATCCTAGTCGGAGGCGACGCATACTCCAAACTTTTGGAGTTCATGTGGGGCCCCATGTCATGATTAGCTCCATAATGGTTTCCAAGCACGTTCGACTGTTTGATTGGTTGCATAGCATTCGCTTCTGACTTGCATTTACCCTGGAGCTTCGATGTGAAGCTACCGTCGTCCATCGTGATGAAGACTTCCAGGTCTGCCGATTCTACTGCAAGCTGTACCTTGCACTAGCATGCGTTAGATCGAAACGAGATGACACGAACATGATGGTTTCCGTGTTGGGAAACTGGATCTAACGGCCCGTTGTCATGTCTTCCGAGGGTCAGTTAACCTGAAGCCATCACCATCTAAACACCTTTGAAAGCAACCCTACCATGACCAGCATGTAGATGTAAACGATAGTAGCACATAATACAAACAAGCCAGAAAGGCGTCTGAAGTCTCAATCAAACTTATATATTTGCTGATTGGGGACGGGCGAGCCACTAGACCTGTCGGCCGTTACAAGGTCGCTCAACTGACCATGCCTAAACACATCTGCATGTCTGACCGTTGCGAACATGGATCCGCCCAAACCTGTCCCACGAAGAGATAAAAATAACTACAAAGACTTAATAGAGTTCTAGAATATTTCCCCTTCAAACAAGGTTATCGAGCCCCCACACCTCCAGTTGCGTTCGCAACTTGCCTGCTTGCCTCTAGCTGGTGCGTATAGTAACGCTATCAGCTCAACCCACTCAGCTGACCTCCGGGTGACCGACCTCCGGGAGAGGCAGCTATTAGTATTAATATTGTTCATGGGTAGTCCTCTTTGCCCAATTTAGTGACTTGCCACGAATTCTGGTAGATTCTCTTCCTCGATCATCACCATCGACTTATCCGCCATCCTCGAACTGTTCTCTTTCGCAGATCCACCCAGAAACCCGTTCCAGATCTTCTGCATCACATTATCTGTACTCCTCAACTTACTCCCCTTCAATGCTTCCTCATCCCCCTCACCAACCGTCAGCAACACCCTCTTAGCAGCAGGAAACCCATCAACAACATGCCACAAGCACCCAAACACCTGATCACTCTCCTGCTCCGCGTAGCCCAGCTCTGAAAGCACACATGCTAGATGCTTAACCCTATGCGTGTCCTCCCGGCGTAGGAAGTATACCATGGCCGAGTTAAACCCGTAGATGTCGTACGCTTCTAGTTCACCTGCTAGATAGACGCAATCGAGGTCGAAGTTGAACCAGACTCGTGGCGGCTCAGAGACGGGTGTATCAGAGAGTATTTTCGAAATGCGCCATCCAAAGGCAAGCTCATAGTGTTGCAGGCCCAGGTAGCGCGCTTCGCGATTGATGTGCAGAAGCACAGGCACTGAGCTACCGTGTGACCGCTGATTCAATTCATAGCGTCTTTGGTCCAGGCGCTCATCGCGCTGAAGACAGCACACGACGACGATGCGGGGTTGGACGAGGAATGACCAGATTCGCAGGCGCAATTCAGGCGGGAGTTGTGCGAATTGAGGAAATGCGGTGAGCGCTGACGACGGTAAGCTGGATCTTGAAGAGAAGCCATCGTCAAAAGTGCGAAACTCGAGCCAAAATCTTGGGTTGGGGCTTTGTTCGTCTTCAACTTCGATATCGCTCATGGTGGTGGCGGTCGAGGAAAGGTGTAGCAATCAATTGTCTAGATAAGAGGTGCGGTACGACACAATAGTTACGTATCAGAAAGCTCCCAGATGAAATCACAGAGAGAATTGATAGTTGGAAGAATCAAGAAGAAATGAAAACAAAGACGCATTCTTGTTTTGCCGCGAGATTTCTGGCAGGAGGTAGAGAGAGTCAAAAGTCAGGTCAGGCGATTGACTTCCGGACTTACACTACCCCAAGTCATACGTCGTACGTGATTCGTTGATGCAACGGTTCATCCTTCTACCGGCGGTAATATTTATCCAACGTCATATGAACCTCTACGATTTTTGGAATCCCCATGCTGCTACGATTGTTTCCTTCTATTGTTTTTTTCCAATTCAGTAGTATTGTCCAAGTAACTACATGGTAGGACCCAGAGCGGGAGCGATATAGCAGATGGCCGAAATGATCTTGGCTGAGTGAAATCTATCATGGTATCTTCTGATTCTAAACGCTAATAAAAACAACCCATTCCAATGTTCCCCGCCTATATAATTCCCTCCGTGTACAATTGCCAAATAGCTAAACCTGTTGCGAACCTTGTACCGGCCTTGGGACGTCAACGCTCCGCTCCGAGGCTATACTGCCCGACCACGCTCCGCTGTGCGAGCTGTTAAGTCGGTAAGCATTCTTCTCGACCCTCAGCTTCTCCTGGCCTCGTAATAGCTTGAGGAGATAAGATCCCTTCACTACAATATCCGTAGGACCATCCTCTCCAGGAGGCCCTTGTCCAAGCTTGACGTTGCCGATACACCATGAAAGTGGGAATGCCTGAGAAGACGTCAGTTTATGTCAAGATAATGAGGATCGTGAATGACATACCAGAGCAACAAGGGGAGTGACGGCAACAAATGCCCAAACAACACCCATCTTAGCTTGGTGAATATCTTGTTCATTCGCCTCCCCTGATTTGGACTGAACATGGTCGAATCCCCCGCTATGAGAGTCAAGCCCCGAGGTATTGTTGAAGACTGTAGACATGATGGTCAAACCAATGGTACCGCCGAAAGGAATGGCGACCGCCATGAGTCCAATGACTGAAGCGCGCAAGTGACGAAAGATACCAATGCCGTGAAGGGGCGACGCCATGAAGCGCATCCCGCTTCCGCATCCCACAAGAGCCATCATGCCGTAGATGACGCTCACTTTATCGGCCCAGATGGCCCACGCTAGAACGCCCAAACCAACGGATTCAGTAAGTGTACCGAGAAATACAGAAGGAAATGTCATGCGAGGCCAGCGGTTGCACATAAAGGAGCAGATGTAAACACCAACTGAGAGACTGTTAGCATATTCTCATGCACCCAGCGATATCTGGTGAGCTAACCTCCAAGTCCGGGAACAAAGTAAAGAAGCTGCACGCCGGCTTCATCAGAGTCATATCCCTGCAAACATAATCAATAATGATTCGAATTTAGAGATGCATTAACTTACCCTCACTGTAATGAAGTAGATGTTGCAGAAATAGAGTACCTAAAGAGGTCAGATCATCGAGAACCCTAGAGGTAGTGCATTCAACTTACTGCATACATCCCGATACCCGTGGCACACTCGCAATAGAACAGAAGAGCCATATCTCGGTTCGAGATCAGTTCCCAAGGGATCATTGCTCTTTGCCAAGGCAACTTCTCAGCCATCATATTGCCTGGGGCTAGTAAGTATTCCCAATAAAAGAAGATGCCGGCAGAGATGACTCCGAGAACCAGAGGAACAATGACAGCGGGTGACGACCAAGGATATGTCGCTCCACCCCAGGTCAAAGCTAGGATGATAAGTCCAAAACCGAGAATGAACAAAAGTTGACCGCCAAAGTCTACTGTTTTAAGTCGTGCAATGAATTTAGTACGTCTGCCAGTTTCGGCCGTTTCGTTAAGCTCAGAAATAGGTTGGGGACCGAGGAGTTCTTTGCGAAGGACGAAGAAAACAACGATCAGGGCGAGAACCGCGATGGGGAGGTTGATACCAAAGCACCATCTCCAGTCTGCTCTTGTAAGGTATCCTGATATCGCATATTAGCTATGTTCTTGCAGATCTGGAGATACTGGATATGGCCTACCTCCGATAACCGGGCCAAGTCCATATGAAATTCCACCAACAAGCGAGAAGATGGCCCAGTTCTTCGCGTTCTCTTGCAAGGAAACCTTATCAGCAAGAATAGTGCGAACAACAACATTTAGGCCAGCTGCAGCGAGTCCTTGAAATCCGCGACCCAAGAGAAGTACCGGAAAGGCAGTAGTGGGAGCTCCAGTACAGAGAGCGCTACCGATAAGCATGAGAACGATGGCAGCATTTAGCGATGCATTTCGACCAAAGACATCGGCCATCTGAGCCCAGAATGGGATAAACGCTGCGGATGTGAGATTAAAGGCTGAGACGATCCAGTTGAGTTGTGAAACCTCCCCAAAATCAGATGCAATCCACGGCAGAGCACTTGCAATACTAAACTCAGTTAGCTTTTGATGTAGACACTGTCAACTTCTTTCTTACATCGTCGAGTCGAGAGCTTGCAGGGCAAAAGGTGCCACAAGGCCGAGGATGATCTTCCATCGGTATACCCTTGCGGCCTTCTTCTCTGATGCACACGAAGCACATTTTACAGTCGAAGTCTCGTAGGCGTCCATATGCCGGCAAAGCTGTTTTTCTTGGGGTGCGTCGTGATGTGTCTGTTGCAGTTCCATGGACTCAGAGGGGAATTCTGTCTTTTCGCGCTCTTGCTTGGCCTTGATGGCCTTCCTGACTAGCGAGATCATGTTGTTCCAGCTCAACAAGGAAGTGCTGTGAAAGAAAGCTGGGAAGTCGAACGTTGAACCAGGTACTTGCGTGTTCAAGGACTGGTGTGTGTCGAATACTGGGAACAGTTGTTGGAAGCGAAGCAGGATATATTTATCTATTAAGGATCTGCAATGTTCTCGGCTTGAACGCCTTCTCCAGCCAGTTCATCCTGAAGGATCATGTATGTTCAACCAGGGGCAACAAGGCGAAGTAAGTCAATCATCTCTTGAACCGGGTCAATTCGAATGAGGTTTCCTATTTGGGATGAACATGAAGAGTGAGAACCAATAGCAAAGGGCCAACGTCATTGAAACACGGTCAGATTATCTGTCCGTCAACGGTTTAGTTTAGTAGATGCGAGCCTTATACATAGTAGGGCTGTGTTGTTGCAGGACCCTCGCATCGCATAGCTTTCCGAATTCAATTCGAATGGACTACCAAATGCGGTTAGACTGACCCATCTTTGCTGACAGCTCGAATGAACTCCCACAATGAGAGGAACATAGACAGGGTTATGACTTGGATTGAGCCATCCGGCAGTTGGTAGCCGAGAGCCTCATCAAATCCTTTTCATGGATCCGAGAAACAAATGTGGAATTTTCGTGATCAAAGGGGAACTCGTTTCGAAATGGCGGTGATCTTTGGGCGTTGCATAGTAGAAGGTTGATAATGCTTTCCTTGAACACTATCAAACATTATGTCAATTGCCGGAAATCGCTGAACTGTCATCACTGATTTCTTTTTGATCAGATATGCATGTGAAATCAATCGCAGGCGTACGTTGTAAGGTAAGGAAGGTTGGGTATATTGAGGGCGGCGTTGCGGGAGACTGAACGGCTACCATTCCTCCGTCTACAACGGAGCCGAAGCTCGTCTCGATGCGGACCCGGCCCTTTGAGGACATGCACAGGCATAACAACAATGCCGGGCGGCTGATCAAGTAGCGTGGTTTGATCAATGAACGAGACTTCTTGTTGCGACCACATGAAAGATAGGTGCCCTTTAATACCGTAGGTAGGTGGAAGCTGGGCGAAATAAAATTTATGATGAGATGCGTAACGAGTTTGAGCTGCAAAGAAGGAAGGAAGTCCTTGTGGTCGGGACTTGCCCGACTTCCCCTAAATCCGACCAAGGCAGGAGCTTTCCTATAGCCTACAGCAAATTAGGGCAGGAGTACAAAGTCTCCATCTCTTCTTCACTTTTGTTGCCGATTCTCTATCTTGAATAATCGACAATTTCTACAACACTGTCTATTGTCTTTCAAGAACCTCGAGACCCTTGAAGGTCTACAGTAATTCATTGACCACTCATATGTGCGCTTGGCTGCGACGATCCCGCATTCTAATTGCTGCTCCCCCACTACGGGAACAACAGGGGCCATGGTTATGACGAAACCCAGAAGCGCCTCCATATCTACGGCTTCCATTTGTTACAGCATCGTCGTCCCTTGGACCGAACCGAAAATAAACCTTGGCTTTCACCGATGGTTATATCCGCTGCAGAACCGCATATACTGTACAATATGACAATATCCTCGATTTGTTCTTCGCTACAGGACCAGCCAACAGCCGGCTCCTTTGAACCTCGGAAATGCCAAGAGACCAGAGCTGCCTGTCTACTGATCCTATTCTGGCTTGTCATTTGCTTATGACATGTGCCCAGGCCACCAACCTAAAGACATCACAATTTCTTCTTTTAGGCAGCTAGTTGGCATACCTTCCAGTATCTACTCACAATGTCTTGTTTACGATAATACTGCCGAGATGGGATATACTGCTACAGATGAAATCTAACGACTGAAATATTTCAAATATCCTAGCACCTCCAACGCAAGCAGAATATTCCTCTGTGCGCAAAGCATATCGACTTTTAGATTGCTCGAAGAATATAGAAATGATTAAAGAACGTGCCTGGCTGACCATCGTCAGCCCAGACTTCGATTGTGGCACATGATGCTTATGGGCCGTCCCCTCCATGAACCATAAACCAGCTTTAACCTGCACATGAAAGACGCCAGACTGATTAGACAGTGGTACTCGATCTTTTCTTTTTGAAAGCTCGAGGATGCCTACAGGCAGAAAGAGATACAGTCAGACTGCAAGGATGCTGTTTTGCCACGTGAAAGGACCCCTCACATTGATTGCAGGCTAGAATCTGGGGTTTGGGGTTTTGGTGTAGGAGGCTTTACCAGGGCAGTCTCCGTTACGGCTTGGGCGGTAGCATCGATGATTTACAATACCCGGCCACTCAAAAGCACTCGATATACCCCAAACTGCTTCAAGAGTGGATCCTCTTGGCTCTAGGCTTGGTTCTATCAATTCTCCTTGTCGTCACGGCTGCGGCTCGCAACCGTATTCTGAACATCCCGTCGTCCGAATTCTAGTTTCAATACTCTATGTTCGGGAATCGTCCGCAACGGTAACCCAAACACTCAGATCGGATAAGACTTTGTGGCGAACGGTTCGCGCCTCTGGCCTATTACGTAGTACTGCACCTGCTTCGCTTCTGCACGCCGCTCGGTTATTCTTTAAAGGTGCGTTACTGGAAAGCCTCATCCATATCATGGTAGCCGTATCCTCTTATAACCATCGCGTTACGGTCTCCAGATTCGGCACCGACTCCAGTTCTACCGGTCCTCGTTACTCGGCGATTTCTCGCTTTTTTGAATCAAACCTCGTATCTCAATCTCGGTAAGTTACTGTGCCTGGCCTATTCTACCTAGACGTTCCCTGAACCCACGGTTCGGCACCGAGTGCATTGTATCGGGCTTGCGGAAAAGTTTCACCATTGCCAACCCGTGTACTCAGCCCTTCTGCCCTATCATGTCTCCCGGCTGTCCTGACCCCAGGTTCTTTACCGGAGTCTCGGCTACCCCAATCAACTACATACAGAGAGGGTGAAGGTGCATTGCAGAAGGTGTGTACACTATGGGGTGCGTGGAGGGTCCACTTGACTCTTGTCTAAGTCAGCGAGGTCACAATACTCGGCTTATATCAGAGCCATATGCCCTCTCATTTGGGTTGCCTTGGCCTTTGTTATCAATCATTCATCTCTTCCCATTTGAAACAATCTTATCTATGCCATACCATTACCCTCAACAAGACTGTCACTATTTCTACCGAACCGCTCTTCGCGGACTCAACGTTAGCACAAGCGTGTCACCTATCTACGCCTAGACTCGATTTCCAACATTACCTACTAACACTATGACTCAAGTTCGGACGTTCACTCCTCCCCAGTCTCTTGGAGAGAGGCTCTCTGACCCATCTTCTACACCCACATCTGCAGGCGTTACTGTTCCTCGGACTCTGCCTGACATCCCTGAACTATCTCAACCACGACGGAATTCTCCCCCAAGACTCAACGGCGACTACAAACGCTATCCAATGGCCAGTGAATCAAGGAAGGATGGTGGAATCACCTTCGCAGGCCAAGACAAACTGCCAAAACTTCCCATTCCCGAGCTAGAATCCAGCTGTAAGAAGTACCTGGAAGCTCTAAAGCCGCTGCAAACAGCGCGGGAGCATGCGCAGACACAGTATGCTGTAAACGAGTTTCTCAAGAGTGATGGCCCCGAGCTGCAGGAGAAGTTGAAGACATACGCCCAGGGAAAGACAAGCTATATCGAACAGTTCTGTAAGTAGTAACACCAAGCCCGTTTGACAACCATATACTAACATCCACAGGGTACGACTCTTACCTCAACTTCGACAATCCTGTTGTTCTCAATCTGAACCCCTTCTTCCTCCTGGAGGATGATCCGACCCCCGCTCGCAACGATCAGGTCACTCGTGCCGCCTCTTTGGTCGTCTCATCACTTGAATTTGTCCGTGCCGTACGCAAGGAAGAACTTGCCCCAGACAAGATCAAGGGGACTCCTCTTTGCATGTACCAGTTCTCAAGGCTGTTTGGAACTGCTCGAGTACCCACTGAGGAAGGTTGTCAAATCGAACAAGATCCTGAATCGAAACACATTGTCGTCATGTGCCACGGCCAATTTTACTGGTTTGACGTATTGGACGATAATTCGGATGTTATCATGAGCGAAAAAGATATCACCTTAAACCTCCAGACTATCGTCGATGATGCGACTCAAATTCCGATCCAGGATGCTGCAAAGGGGGCACTGGGAGTATTGAGCACTGAGAACCGCAAGGTCTGGTCCGGCCTGCGAGATGTTCTGACCAGTGAGCCAGGCTCCAACAATGCTGATTCTCTGGGAATCGTGGACTCAGCTCTCTTTGTTCTTTGCTTGGACTACGCCGAGCCTGCTGATGCTGCAGCGCTCTGCCAAAATATGCTTTGTGGCACGAGCGAGATTGAGAAGGGCGTTCAGATTGGCACTTGCACAAACCGGTGGTACGATAAACTCCAGATTATTGTCTGCAAGAACGGAAGTGCTGGCATCAACTTCGAACACACTGGCGTCGACGGCCATACAGTTCTACGGTTCGCCAGTGACGTTTATACCGACACTATTCTTCGATTCGCCCGCACCATCAACGGTATGGCCCCTTCACTCTGGGCCTCTTCTAGCCCCGACCCATCTAAGCGCGATCCCGAGAGTTTTGGCGATGTCAGTGTTACCCCGCGAAAGTTGGAATGGGACATGATTCCCGAGCTCAGTGTTGCTGTTCGCTTCGCCGAGACCCGTTTGGCCGATTTGATTGAGCAGAACGAGTTCCGAACATTGGACTTTAGCCACTATGGTAAGAACTTTATCACATCGATGGGATTTTCGCCGGATGCTTTTGTTCAGATGGCTTTTCAGGCCGCCTACTATGGGCTCTATGGCCGTGTGGAGTGTACTTATGAGCCCGCCATGACCAAGATGTTCTTGCATGGCCGAACAGAAGCAATCAGGACGGTCTCAGAAGAAGTGGTCGATTTTGTCCAGGCCTTTTGGGCTGAGAACCCTGCTGAAGCCAAAATCGAGGCGCTTAGGAAGGCTTGCCAGAAGCATACCGCGAACACCCGGCAATGCGCAAAGGCCGAGGGCTGTGACCGACACCTATACGCTTTGTTCTCCGTTTGGCAGAGAAGCTTGGACGATGACCTTGATTACAGCAACGGCTACTCTAGCCCTGGTGATGAATACTCTGACCAGGCCGGAACACCTATTGGCAGTCCTGCGCAGGATTCACACCCTGCTGTGGATGGCGTCGAGGTGAGGCCCACGCGGGATCGTGGCTACAGCGTCAACTCTAGATCGCGAGACCAAGCCCCTCTCCCAGCTCTGTTTTCTGATGCTGGATGGGATAAGCTTAACAACACTATCCTTTCGACTTCTAACTGTGGCAATCCTGCCCTTCGCCAATTCGGCTTCGGTCCCACGTCGGGCGATGGATTTGGTATTGGGTACATTATTAAGGATGAAGGACTTGCTATTTGCGTTGCTAGCAAACATCGTCAGACAAAGCGATTTGTCGACACTTTCGAGAGTTATCTCCTAGAGATCCGCCGTGTCCTTCGCGCTGGTAACCGCAAGATGTCTATCGGCAAAGCAAGCCGTGCTCGTGAGGTGGAAACAGAACGTCCCAAACTTCTCAATCGCATCAAATCTCGAGGACGGCCTATTACTGCAGTTGAAAGCTTGCGCTCAGCCACTGGTACCACGTCACCAACAAATGAGAGCAGTACCTTTAGTGAAGATGATGAAATGGGCGGATGTAAGTTTACCCATCCTTGGAATTTCTTGTGGATGGTTTACTAACATGACATTCAGATGGCTTTTTCGATGCCGGCATGCTGTTGCAAGCCCTCAAGGCTCGCAGCGAGCACTTTGAATCCTCCGATAGTCGCACCTCGGAGAGAGCTGCTGCCGCACAGGCTCGTCGTCGCGACATTGGAAAGAAGTTGAGATTGAGTGATTACTGAGCATTAAATCATACATATTTCATAGCATAGCGTGGTCATGGATAGTGCATGGAGTTATAGGGGCTCATGTGTTATATCAGAATAGGTAGAACTTCGAATAAGGCAAATGTGCAATTTCCTTGGCGCTCAGAGCGAATTCGTGTGTCTTAAGTGTTGACTCCATTCTATCAACTAGACCCAGGCTGATTGTGCAGGTTTTGAAAGACATACAAGAGATGGAGCAAGCACCGCCTGGACAGATAAAACAAACTATGCTTTCGCCTTTATCTAAAGGAACGCCAATTTGGTATGAACGATTGGATGATACGGCTACTGATCCAACATCGCCGGTGCTTATACACAAGAAAGGGATAGATTTCCGCTCTCATTTGTCCGTGCTGCGATGACTTATGAGCTTTTGGCCATGCGATAGCATGGTGAAGCCTAGTCGAATATTTTGGCTAGCTATTCACATGTCATCGCACATTATAATTCGTGGACTTCACATGCCGGAAGCTACAAGTATAATAGGGAACCCTGAATTTCAAAGACCTAGTCTAGATACAGGCTTGGGTGTTCGTTCTCTCTCTCTCTCATTCTAGGCCAGTCTGCCGGCCAACCCACAAGGATCTCTCATGCCCCATATAGAAAGCAATAAATCAGCAGTCCCTGAAATCATACAACCCAAACATGAATCGTTGCCCCTAGTCGAAAGCGCAAATAGCTAGTGGAAAAACAAAAGCCGAATAGGATAAAATCGTCTATGCCGAGGATTGTGATCGTAGCGATCCAAATACATGTACACGCCCAAATCGTGATGTCTGCCCTTTTATATACGCTGCCGTTCTTCCCAAGCAAAGCATACCAGAGTGAAGACGTCAGGATAAGCGGCTGTCCTGTAGCGCCATTTTGATAATGTTACACACGACCAACTCTGGCGGGTGTCGTGTCAATCGATCGAATTGGGCCTGCGCCCTTTTGGCTTAGTTTCTGAGACAGATCAAAGGAAAATCGTGAATCATAGCGGTGTCAACACCACGGCACCACTGAAGACCGTCATGAGCGTCACTGTACAAGCAGGTTAATTCTCAGACTTGTCAGTCTAAACCCACTTAGCTTCCCCGGTGTTGCCCGCGCTGCCATTGGTGTTACCAGTGGCAGGAGTATCAGGGCCAGCGTTGCCCTTAGCAGCGCCGTTGGAAGCGGAGTTGGGGGTGAAGCTACCAGGAGCCTGTCCATAGTGAGGTTGCTGAACAGGTACACCGGCAGTAGGAGCCTGGCCGTTCATGGCTGAGTTAGGGGAGTAGACAGGCATGTTTTGGCGCATGGCGGGCATAGGACCGTTGGGAGGAATACCGTTGCCCTGCAGAATAGGTCCGTTCCCGGAGAGGCCACGAGAGTGAGCAGCCCGGAGAGGGATCTGACCCTGTGTGTTATCGGCTGGTGTCACTTGGCCGCTGGATGCAGCGCTGCCACGGTTGTCGAAGGCCGAGATCTTAGCTTGAATACGACGACCGTAGGGAGTGGTCCTGATCTGGGGCAAGATTGGGCGAATAGCTTCCACAAGACGGTACTTGTAAGAAGGGGTTGCATACTCTAGAGCTGTCTGGATGACATAGTTGGCAAAAGAGTCGCGAAGAAGGCGTTCCATCTCCTGTCCGCGCAGAAGTTCATCCACGATAAGATCCCTGGAGGGAGGCAGAGAGCAGCGCAGGCACTTCTCGATGACGTTGGAACTGAACTTATGTCGAGACAATTGGGTGATGCAGTCTCTGAAAGTCTGGACGATGGGCTCAGTAAAGAGAGGCTCGTTCAAGTCAATGATATACTGAACGACGTAGTTGCCGAAGGGATCCTGAACAAGGATTCGCGCATGCTCGGTGATGCGCTGAATGAGCCAAAGCTTTTGATCGCCCGATGCATGGTCGATACAGCGCTGAAGAACACAGCAGCCATGTCGGTGAGTGCCGACCGCGACGCAGTGGTTGCCAACGGCATCAAAGATGAACTGGGCGTCAAGAGAGCCAAGCTTGTTGAGGCACTTCTGAATGACATGGTTGCCGTTGAGATCCTGGATGAGCTCGACGACTTGGAAACGAAGAGCCTCGATAATGATGTGAATCTGCTGAGGAGTGTTGACATACTCGATCATCTTCTGGAGCGCACGTGTGCCGTGTTGGTTGAGCGCAATGCGGACCATATCCTGCGAAGCGTTTTGAATCAAAGTAGTTCTCTCGTCGTCATTGCAATACTCAAGGAGCTTTTGGCACAAATAATTACCAAACGGGTCCGTCATGAGCTCAATGACGTGCTTGTTGGTTTCGTTCCAAATCATGTGAACCTGATCGGGATTGCGCTCCTCGAGCTTCTTTTGGAGGTAGCGACAGCCATGCTGGTCCTTGCAAAGATCGTAGATTTGACCCTGGAAGGATTCGAGGGACACGTTCTGGTAGCGGGACATCGCTATGAAGAAATCAGTACGAGGTACACATAGTCACTCCAAAAATCACTAACCTTCGTTGTCAAGCTGTCGTCGATGTTGCATGACGCGGGCCTGGCTGTCTCGAGGCTGGTTGCCCTGGCTATAGTGACCAGCATTGTACCCGTTGTAGTTCTGGGGCTGGTACATGCTACCACCATTGACACCATTCATGTTCATCTGCTGCATACTATTCGCAAGCATATTCACATTGTAGGCACCGGGCTGGTGGGTAGCACCCTGGGGGTGGTTTTGAGGAACAGCACCCTGAGGAACGCCCTGTGGAACACCGTAGCCGTTCATGGGGTAAAACCCACTGTTGTTGAAGTTGTTGCCCATGGTAGGAGCGCCACCTGGAGTGTTGTTGCCCACGGATGTTGGGGCAGGAGCTGTGGTGCTAGGCCCAAAGGGAGCTGCACTGGCCTGCAGAGCAGACTGGATGGAGGGATAGGAGGGCTGCTCGCGGCTAACAGCAGTGTTGTCTGAAGAAAGTTCGCGACTGTGACCACGGTGAACGGCACCAGCAGGAATGCGGCCAAGGCTAGCATTATGGTTGTGGAAATGCTGCTGAGCGTGAGTGTTGGCCTTTGAAGATGACCCTCCGGGGCTCTTGACAGTCGGAACATCGTTGGAAGAGAACGAGCTCTGGAGCTTGGGGGGAGTGGCCATGTTGCCGTTGCCAGTGGAGGACATGATAGAACCAGTTTCGATAGCGTTCTCGGAGATGTACTTGAGGTCAATGGAGTGGCGGAGGGAGGCTGGTCGAGAGGCAAGGCCAACAAGATCGCTCACAATGTTGGAGCTTCCGTTGATAGAAGGGAGACTCTGCTGAGCGCGGCGATGGTTAGCAAGATAGGTCCAAGATATAGAGGAATATTTCGTTTCGGGTTGAGGAGAAGTGATAGGGCAAGATCCAAAGCGGCCGAGGATGCAGAGAGCTGAGCGTAGGGTTGCTGTTCAGACAATGAAGCAACAATAGCAGCAACATAGATTCTAAGGTGGGGCGCTCGAGGGTACGAACAGGAGCTCAGAGTATTGTTGCGCAGTCGCCCAATGATAAAGGGACAAAGAATACAGATTGACCAGGGAGGCAGAATAGGATTGTACACAAAAAGTTAAATGTTGAAGACGCAATAGGTCAATGGTAAGGGGAGAGGCTCCGGTGAAGATGCACCTCGGGGGAAATGTGGAGCTCAGTTGTGAGTCTCGCACTTAGAGAAGCTGTATGAAATTCTGAAAGACAGTCTCCTCCCAGTACCCGCGGTGCCAGCTTTTCGAGAATGGCAACGTGAGGATTGTTTGGGACGAAAATTACAGACAAGATGAAAAACTGAACTCACCATCTGATCATCACGGCGAACAAGAGTCGGGAAGTTTTCGTCGGGAACACTGTGGGCCAGTGCATTTGAATCCTCGTCGCCAAAGAGGAAACGAGTAGTGTTCGTCTGATCAAGACCGACGTCGTACAATCCAGTACGCGAACGTGTCACAGGCATAGAGTAACGGTTGATGCTATCGTTAGAAGACATGGTTAGCTTTGTTTGAATGCTTTGTAGAGAAACTTCTGGGTGATTGGTATAAGTGAGTTGCGAAAGCGTGCTCGATACTGCAATACAGTAATCAAATCTGAGCTGATGCTAACGAAAAGGTTCTTTTCGAAAATTCTTTTCTTTTTCAGTGAAGCAATTGGGAAAGGGAAAAGGTAGCTTGAATGAGAAGTGCTGTTGTGAGAAGTGTTGTTGAGTGGAAGAAGAGTTGGTTAGGACTCAAGCAGAGGTTCAACTAGAAGCTTTTATATCCTCAAGAACCGAACCGAGAGTGATTCACTGCCTTGGGCTCCCTTCCCCACTGGGTAGAGAAAAGTGATAAAGCTTAGAAGAGTCCGCAGGCCCGGTTTCCAAATCGACCCGTTCGCTATAACAAAGTTCGATCTGTTATGGTTGTCTGCGACCTGAATTAAGGACCAAAATCCTAGATCGTAACGATTTACATCTCTATGCCAACTCGTTGATGAGACTCTTCTGGACCGCCTGACTTCAGAGGCCAACCGCAATCACCGCTTGGAAAGATGCGGGCTCACGAAATACAAATGCATACGACAGCAGCTTATTCACTTACGCATTGCCCGAACGATGACTACTAGGGTCCTGTCGAACGGCCTCCTCCTTTTCGTCGTCGCTATTTCGACGTGTAGTTGGGACAGAGCGCGAAGGCATTTGGGTTGTGGTGTCGTCAAAGCCGTATCGCGCTTGTCTGATACCAGATTGGGGAGAGGCGAGCTGAGAACCAGATCGGATGGGGCGGTTGAAGAGACCTGGAGGGGAGGTCAAGCTGGACATGGAATATCGACTCGGCCGTGACAGAAATGTAGGGAACCCAGAGTTGTCGCGGTATTCTGGGGGTGTTGTAGGTTCAGATTGGTGGCCACCCATTCTACCCACTTCCTCCTCCATCTGAGCAAGCTCCAAAGCCTCTCGTCGTTGTTGCTGGTCCAACTTTTGCATCTCGAGCTCAAAGCGCCGCCTTTGTTCTCTGATTCGCTCGTACTCCATCTTCTTTTTCTCAATCTACGTTTGCCATTAGTCAACGATCAGAGTTCATGTCGGTAGGTTTCGCATCGCTCGGACATCGGTGTTATTGCACATGGGATACGTTCGGTGGATTATGTGATGAAGGACAGGAAAGCGATTCCAGAACGTACCAATTGCACCTTCTGCATTGCCTATAAACCATTATATCAGCATTTGTCATTACTACATGTTGGCGACCAAATATCTTGACACGGAAGCAAGTCACCGGGAGTCTCGAGGCGCCAAACAGGCGGTAAATCTTCAATATCTTGACTACTCACATTATAATCCTGGGAAGGCTCTGGTACTCGTTGAGCACCCAGGGTAGATAGTGTCGGGACTCGACCAGAATCGGTGGTGAAGCGGCGGGGAAGGCCAGATCGATGGTCGTGAGCTCCGACGTGAGGGTTGGCTTGGGCTTGGGCTTGGGGAGCCGGCATTCTGGAGGCATTTCGTGGAGGTGAGACAAACGAATGCATGGCCGGGTCGTTTCCCCGCGGGGACTGCTGGGAGCGAAAGCGCAGTTCGTCCATAGCAGGCTAATAGATACAAGATAGTACACGCCGAATTGGCAAGCGGTCTCAGTCTATGACACTAAAGACATGAGAGAAACAGACAAGTATTAGTAAACGCGAATGTATAAGATGTAAGATGAGGCAGAGGAAGAGCAAAAAGAGCCGAAGGCGATGGATGGAACGTTGTCGAGAGGCGGGGTGGACGTGGTCAGTGTGGATATGGCCCTGGCAATGGGGGGTGTCCTTTGGGACTGGGTTCCTACAGGTAATGTAGGTAGTCCAGGGGGTTCGTGGGCGCTGAGTTGGTACACCTCGACTAGAACTGAAATGGCCTGTGGACTCGAGCAGGTTGATGATAGGTAGCATGTGACTGTATCCGTACTGTATACAGAACACATAGGGAAAGGTAGGACGTTTAGAATGGGGGGAGACGAGTTGACTTGAAAGGGATGATGAAGCTTCAAGCCACACGAACCACAGGGACTTTCTCGTGGACCTGAAGAAGAGTAGAGCTCAGAAGTTAAAGTATTGAATTCGGAATGGTGCAACTAGGAATAGTACCAATAGTGAAACGGTAGGGTGAGGGAGATGGTGTTATTGAGGACGACAACGGTGCTAGTATGTATGGTTACAGAAAAGGAAGAGCATAATATGAATACGCATCCTCATCTTGATATCCTGTTCCTGGCTGTCTTCTATCTTCCGGCGACATGCTGCGAGGACTCGTCTGGGTCATCATCTTCGGAATTAAGGTAGCATGGGCGTGCGATCTATATCCAGTAGGCGTGCCGTGCCGCGATGTGAACGGACATCTGCCAAATGTATGCTCTGGACGAATACCAGCCTGCGCTATGTCGGTGGAAGGTCGGGATGCGTAGGTGTTTGTCTTCGCCGCGCTATGCTACCCTTGGCCGAAAAAGGGAGTAGACGACATAATCCGACTGGACAGGAGAGACAGACAAGAGCAGATTACCAAGATTCGATAGTACATTCATGCTATGAAAAGGTAGGCGACGCGCCTATAGATGGACGACCTTGTATGGAAGCTGGAGAGGGCAGGTACGAGAATGACGGGAGGGTGGGGAGAATGAGGTACAGTTGCTTCCTTCCTCGAGATGCCTCGACGAACCAGAGACGGAAGCTCTGGACAAAAAAGATGAACCAACCTGGACTTGAAATGACGCTCAGTGCGTGGGTGGGAGTAAACAATCGGATGTACAACGACGGACGGACACTTGGCGCGTGTCTTGCTTAGGTGGTAATAAGAGCGGAATATAGCGAGTAAGGTAGCTGGAGCCAGGTATCGTATCTGTACAACGTACGGTTTACACGCTTTCTCTCTCTTACAGCGCGCCCTGGAAAGCCAGGAGCGACAGGCTGGTCTGGAGGAAAGGGAGGGACGGCGCGAGATGCGATCGATGGATAGAAGAGTAAGGATAGGTTGATAGTAAAAGAGAAGAAGAAAAAAGTGTCCAGTCGGTGATGGGACCTCACTAGAAGAATGGGAACCTGGCCTAAGGCGGGCTGTTTGGCGCTCGGCTTTGAAGGTCGGTCGGCGTCAGACGTGGGGAGCTGTGGACACGAGACAGGGCCTAGCAAACAGTAAAAGGCAAGTCGTTGAAGCACCGAGACGCAGGGTTCAGTTACAGGTCCAGGATGAAGCATGAACGAGGACACACCCCCAGAAACGGCAAAGAACTGCAGGGAACGAACAAGGTTTCAATTATGGATTTGGGGAATATACCTCTGTAAAGTTTCCCTCTTTACAACAAAGTTTGCGTATTAGAGATTGACAACACATGAAACATATAAACAGATCTCATTGCCAATATCGAAGTATCTGACAACAGTCATTTGGCCAGGGGCTATCTCGCTCGACATGGGTTGAAGCTCTTCACCACAAGGTCCAGACTACAGTAGATATGCATCTCAGGCAACCCGCAACCTTGAATTCAACAACGCCAGCGTCGTACTGTAGTTACGGGTATGAACACAATCAAGACACATGAAACTTTTACAAGAACAGCTGCAGACGTAGCTGTGATCCATCCGCGCCCAAGAGAACCACTAACAAGACCATCAGTGGAACCCAAATCAGGCACCATGGAAAGCCAACTCTCCAGCTGCCAGGGGACGGGACGGAGGGATGGATGGATGGATACATTGTCCACTTCGTTCAACGGCTAGGCACATCGACTAGCAATAGTGGTGTGTTATTGGTCTGTCGGCTTCGTTCCAGAATGAACTGAATAAAGGGTTCAATTCGTAGTAAGTTCGCAGTCTTTTACAAGAAGCTTGTGCTCAAGACAAGGCCCGATATCTTGACACCATAGTAAGAAACACTTCGGGCTATTCTCGTCCGAATCCACACAATATCTTCCAAGGTGGGTTATGGCATTAAAAAGCGTGGTACAAGGCCAGAAGATGTGCTGAGGCCTGTCGTATGTTGAGACATTAATGTCAATTCTGGCTATTCCTTCCCAGTTGTCTCTGTTCGTGTGATACCGTCTGTAGATGAATCGTTTTATCCGGTGTCAAAGATATGGATGACAACTTCGGGTCGAATCTTGCATGGGACCACAGCTTGACAGAGCATGGAGGGCTGCAGGGATTAGCTGCCTACTGTAGGCAGGTATGCATCATAGGTGGTCCCTGGCTTTGGTAGCTTCCATACCTTCCCTACCTCGATGGAGAAGCAGTCGGGGTCGCTATCTTTCTTTCCAGGCTTGTTTAGCCGTGAATGTTTACCGGAGTTTTTATCCCTCCTGACCTCTGCAAGTGTCGCACTAAATCGTCACTCGTTGATATCCTGAGCTAATGGAGGCAAGAACGAATTGCAAGCTGTGAGACATGCAGGGAAGGAAGGTGAGATAGTCGCAGATGCTATTGGATCCTACATTTCAGCTTCTCCCCCACAACAGGAAGCTACAGACTTCAGATCACGCCTGCCAGTGGATAGCTTATGTCGTGCCTTGGGTTCCTTCTCTCTGATTGGGATGGGTCCCTCTGCCATCAATTCGCTCAACCTCGAGAAGATTATAGCAAGCCGCCATTGCCTGGATTCTCCGAGCTTGCGACTTGACAATTCCTCTAAACTCATCTTAGGATAACTAGGTACGCAACAGGTGCCCACTCATCGTCAATCAGAGCAGGTGTGGGGATGACGAGATCTTTAACAACCAAGACATGAGCATCAACAGACCGCGCTCCTCCAAGGGAAGTGGAAGCGATTGATATCTCTCAGGACCCTTGTCCTCCAGAGGCACGCAAGACGTGGACCAAGCGCACATCCCAGTCACTTTCAATCTACGCCGCCGATTGGTTAGTGCTGTTATCCTTCCTGCACGTCACCCAAAAACCCATATTGAACTGCAGAAGTCAAACTAACACGTCCCCAGATTGCCCTTGATGCATCGACCAGGAACTCCCAGGCGTAGGAGCTTGTTCAACCTAACAGGCCCACGATTTCGTCACAGACTGAACGGCCATAGGCATCGCCACTTTGTTTACAACAACATATGTGCCTTGAGCCCTCAGCCATCCGCCACGAACACTTGACACATGACGATCATGGTCTGTTAGTTTCGTTCACCGCTTTCGAAACTTCATTCACACGGGGGCTTCACGGGCTTACGCTCGTTCGACCTCAGCCTCAACAGGCTACAGAGCTTATCACAGCTACCTGTGAGGACCCAGCCTGATGGAGCGTGACTCTATGCTGGGTTCGCATCGTTGCTTGATGGAGCCTGACCAGGAACCGATCGCTGGACCGCCATAACCTTGGTCTGCGTTGCACCTGGCGTCATGTTTCCCTTTGACCTCCGCGGTAGCACCTTCAGAATGTCGCTGGTGTGTAAGCCAATTAGCTTTCCATACCATGGTAGAATCCGCAAAATCACGGGAGCATTGGTTTGAAATCGATATTGGGGGTATATAAAACCCTCGGCTTGGTTCGAGATCCACCTCGACCGCACTGTTACACATGAAGGTAGTCTACAACTAGTACTGCTGTAGTTTCGTCACTACTGGTAGGTTGTGATTGACAGAGTTGCAAGTATCTTTATCAGGAACTGTTCCTACGCAATGGCGAACAATACCCAGCGTTGCATAATTAAAGCCGTAATATGATCATTTCTCTAGGCCTTGCTACTCGTAGCCGACTCCGACGGTCAGCTATCCCGTACCACCTACTTAAGCTCAGACGCTTCTGACAAAAGACCTTGTCTGAAATCAACCTAACAGTGGATAGATAACAGTAGTTAACTATACGAACTAATAGCATCCACGAGACACGCCAAATTCCACCACCACTTGCTGCTGCTGTTTGTTCTTCTGGTTGGTATTCGCTCGACTTCCCCTCACTGTGAAGAGACTCCCCTTCACCGACTTTTATCTCCTGCCGCTACAAGTGGTCCATCAAGCTACCTAGTCCCCTCGCCGTCCCACCTCACTACGTCGTAACTCGAGAAGTCAGGGTCCGATCAACTTGCTGTAGGGGGATAATTGCCAGCGCCAAGAATGATGTTGGTGGTTTATCCCGCTGTGGCCGCTGAATATAAGTGAGAGTTTCACCCATGATACTGCAATTGCTGTGTATTTGAAATGATGACTGAAACTCTTTGTAATGGGCTCACCACTCAAACAAGACGGGTTTCGTGGCATACCTAACATCAAGTTCAAACTACTGTATTGTTCGAGGGTCGTGGATGCCACGTAAATTACTCACGCAATACATTGGTCATTTCAGTATCCAATGTGGTGGCAGAGCATTTACTACTAGGTTGAAGGGAATTATGTTCTAATTTTACAGCTATCCAATGAATATACTTTGTTTATGCCTGGTATTTCGCAACATAGGTTACTATTACCGACTTCCCATGGTCATATCGTCTGGATCCGCGAACGACAGTTGCCTTGACCTCGTTGACTTCTGCTTCAAGTGCGTGATCTTACACTTAGATCTAGCAATAAGTATCACTGTAATTATACTCACCCGAACGTTGACTGTCTGGGGTAGATAAATAGGACATTGAGTTCAACGTTTAGTTTCACAGCAACTATAGGGTAAGCTCAACTGCCAGGACGATTGTCTCTGTTTATACATGAAGTGGTCAACGAACAATTGGAGAACGAGAAAAGCATCTAAGATGTATTTAATGATTTTAGCAGTTCTGTGTTTCTCGCAACTTGCTATGATCCATTGACCAATGTCGAGACCAACAGTAAGGCTTTCAGATCTTTACATTGAGTCGAAGAGACACACGTGATTCTTATCTTATCACAGCGCGCTCGTCCCCCACCGTGGCACAACCGACCGAGTCGGCTCCACCTATGACCGCGGGGCAAGAACTTTTTGCGAAAGCTTAGTAGTTATCGCAAGCTGCCGCAGAAAAAAAGTAGTCAGTCTGCGCCAACACAAACACGCCCCGAATCTTCCGTCATAGATGCGCGCTCTTAGGTGACATTCAAGATGCCTACGGTCGACGATGGCTTCGAAGCTCTCCTAGAGCCATTCTACAATGGCAAGAAGCTCACAGATCCCATTTCTACAAAGGAAGACAAGTTCCAGCTCTTGCCCGCCTTCCTCAAAGTCAAGGGTAAGAATGTCGATCCGGTCCAAGAGTCTCGTCACTAATTTTCTCCTCAGGTCTTGTCAAGCAGTATGTCTAAGCGAAAGCCTGTCGTGTCCTGCAGTTACTGACTAAATATCTAGGCACATTGACTCATACAACTTCTTCGTCGAGCAGGAGATCAAAGACATTGTACGCGCCAACCGAACGATCAGAAGTGAAGTAGACAGCAACTTTTGGCTAGAGTATGTTCTCTAAAGAGTGACTTGAAATCATCATACTGACCGCCTGTACAGGTTCACAGACATTCGAGTCGACAAGCCCCGGCGTCAAGATTGGCAAGATGCAAAATCACACACCGAAGTCACTCCCATGGAGTGTCGCCTACGAGATATGACATATGCTGCACCAATTTCCGTCGACATTCAATACATCCGAGACAAGCAGAGGATCGTACGTAAGAATGTGCCCCTCGGACGCATGCCAGTCATGCTCAAGAGTTCCATATGCCGCCTTTTCGAAGCGAACAATACACAGATGGAGGAGATGAATGAATGCCCGCTTGATCCTGGTGGTTATTTCATTATTGGTGGAACAGAGAAAGTCATTCTCATCCAGGAGCAGCTGAGCAAGAACCGTATCATTGTCGAAGCAGACGAGAAGAACAACATTATTTCCGCCTCGGTCACCAGTTCGACACACGAGCGAAAATCGAAAACCTACGTTACGCTGAAAAAGGACAGGATTCTCCTCACACACAACGTTTTGGTTGAGGGGATTCCTATTGTTATCATCTTGAAGGCGCTGGGTGGATTGTCAGACATGGAAATCATGCAGCTCGTGGCAGGATCCGATGGACGATACCAGGACGAATTCCTTGTAAACTTTGACGAAGCCACCAAGGTCGGTGTTTTCACCCAGCACCAAGCCTTGGAGTACATCGGAGCCAGAGTCAAGATGGCACCTCGCAGAGGAATCTTTGGTCCTCAGGTTCGCCGTAACCACGTCGAAGAAGGGCTTGATGCTCTGGCTAACCTGGTTATTGCTCACGTACCCATCGAAGGACTCGATTTCTATCCAAAGGCTATCTATGTGGCTATGATGACCCGAAGGGTTCTTATTGCTGCTCACAACCCTAAGCTCGTGGATGACCGAGATTTCGTGGGAAACAAGCGACTTGAGCTTGCTGGTCAACTTCTCTCACTTTTGTTCGAAGATTTGTTCAAGCAATTCACCACCAACGTGAAGATGTCGATCGATAAATTTCTCAAGAAAAATAATAGGGCTGTCCCTCTCGATGCTGTCAATATGATTAGCAACCACGCGAACAACATCGGTTACGGAATCAATCGCGCCATTCAGACCGGAAACTGGAATGTCAAACGTTTCAATATGAACCGAGCGGGTGTCACCCATGTTCTGAGTCGACTCAGTTATATCGCTGCTCTTGGCATGATGACAAGAATTAGCAGTCAGTTCGAAAAAACACGAAAGGTCTCCGGTCCTCGTGCGCTTCAACCATCGCAATGGGGTATGCTCTGTACGTCAGATACGCCTGAAGGTGAAGCCTGTGGTTTGGTAAAGAACTTGGCTCTGATGACTCATATCACCACCAATGTGGACGAAGAGCCTGTCAAAAGATGGATCTTCACACTTGATGCTGGTGTCGAGCCTATCCGCAACTTCTCTGGTGCTGAGATGCATCGGGAGGGGAGCTACATCATCCATGTGAATGGTACACCGTTCGCGTTGACTCGATATCCAAAACGATTTGCTCAAAAGTTCAGAACGATGCGTCGAAGAGGATGGATCTCTCCCTTTGTTGGTATTAACATCAATACCCACTTCAACGCCGTTCATATTGCTACCGATGAAGGACGAATTTGCCGACCTTATATCATTGTTAAGAACGGTAAGCAGAAGCTTAAGCCCGAGCATTTGCGACTACTTCAGATGGGTAAGGCCACTTTCGACGACTTCCTGAACCGAGGAATTGTCGAGTACCTTGATGTGAACGAGGAGAACGACGCACTCATCACCATTTATGAACACCAAGTGACTCAGAGTACCACTCACTTGGAAATCGAGCCATTTACTGTCCTCGGAGCCGTTGCAGGATTGATTCCTTTCCCTCACCATAACCAATCGCCTCGAAACACCTACCAATGTGCTATGGGTAAACAGGCTATTGGAGCCATCGCCTATAACCAGTTTAACCGTATCGATACTCTGCTATATACTCTCGTCTATCCTCAACGACCTATGGTTATTTCCAAGACGATTCAACTTATTGGCTACGACAAGCTTCCCGCAGGTCAAAACGCCACTGTTGTTGTCATGTCATACTCAGGATACGATATTGAAGATGCTTTGGTCCTGAATAAGGCGTCAATCGACAGAGGTTTTGGCCGATGTCAAGTTTTCAGAAAATACACTACGGAACTGCAGAAATACCCCAACGGACGCAGAGAACGTATCGGAGATCCTGAGAACGAAGGCGAAGGCAAGATCAAACGTCGCATCGCTAAGCACGAGGCTCTAGACGACGACGGCCTGGCAATTGTTGGTTATAAGGTGAACAGCGGCGAAGCTATGGTCAAGAAGGAGACGCCACTCGATCAAACAAGCACTGGTATTGGACTGGACCGCGGACCCGGCGAGTTCCGCGACTCGTCCGTCTCTTACCGAATCGCAGATCCCGCGTACATCGACAAGGTTATGATCTCTCAAACTGAGAAGGATACTACGGTCATCAAGGTCCAGACCAGACAGACTCGACGACCCGAGCTGGGAGACAAGTTCTCGTCTCGTCACGGTCAGAAGGGTGTTGTGGGTATTATTGTAGAGCAGGAAGACTTGCCCTTCTCGGACAGCGGGTTGAGCCCTGACATTATTATGAACCCTCACGGTTTCCCCTCCCGAATGACTGTCGGCAAGCTGCTCGAGTGTCTTACAGGAAAAGCTTCTATTGTTCACGGTCGACCTGATTATGGCTTCGGTGATGCTTTCCGCTCTCACCCACTGGAGGAGATGAGTCAAGTGCTGGTCGACCATGGATTCTCATGGGAAGGCAAGGATTACTTCACATCCGGTATCACTGGAGAACCGTTAGAAGCTTATGTCTTTAATGGGCCCATCTATTACCAGCGACTTAAGCACATGGTGCAGGACAAGATGCATTCTCGATCTCGAGGTCCACGAGCTATCTTGACGCGTCAGCCTACAGAAGGTCGTTCGCGAGACGGTGGTTTGCGTCTGGGAGAAATGGAACGTGATTGTCTGATCGCCTACGGTGCTTCTCAACTTCTGCTGGAACGACTTATGATCAGCTCGGATGGTACCGAGATTGACATTTGCCAGCAATGTGGTTTGTTCGGATACAAGGGTTACTGTCACACATGCAAGAGCACCAGGGAGGTTACCAAGATGACGATGCCGTACGCAGCGAAGCTGCTTGTGCAGGAGCTTATCAGTATGAACGTTGGTGTACGACTCCAGATGGATGACGAGTTTCCCCATCCCAGGTAATGAACGGCTGCACGGTGTAGATATGCATAAGAATGGAGTTTAGGAACTTGTATACCTTATACACAGCATAGTTATTTTTAGGAGAGGTATCATATTGTTTATTTTATATCTATTCGTGCACGTGCATTTGCACCAATGTCTCATAACCTGACAACTGTGTAGACGCGACAAGACATATCGCTATTCCACATTTTATACAAACATATCGCTATCACTTCTTCTTTTGGGCTTGAACAGTCTTTAGTCCCCCCATCGTAACCTCGAATTCAACTGCTCCATGTAGCCCCTGGCCTGTTGAGGGTGCGTGTGGCGCAAAGACAACCTTCATCCATCTTCGCCATCCTCTTAGCGTTGGAGCCGCCAAGTCAGAGTCATCCTCCGCAGTTATCGGCGCAGCTTGTCTTATGCGCCCATAAACAGGTCGCTTGAATAGCGCAACCCGACAGGCAATCTGCGTGGACCAAACGAGACCCAAACTGGGCGTCTTGAGCGAGTAAGATGCGTGAGGATCATCACCCCAGCCTGTGAACCAGCGCTGCTGATGATCAAGCATTAATGCCGGAGGCGGTGGTGGGCCTTCGGGGTCTTGTAAAGCGAAAGGTAATGATGATGAGGGTGTACCGGGGAGGTTTGTAGATGAAGGGGGCGGCATACTACGTGAAGCAAGGGGACTCTCGTAGACGACACCACTGCTTCTAGGAGGTGCGCGTCGTGGTGTTGAGCTGGAGGAGAAACGATCGGCGACTTGGTTGGCTACCACTACGGCAAGATTATGCCTGCGAGCTAGATCGCGGAGAAGAGCGCCGAGGCGGACGAGTTCAGCGCTTCGAGCGGCCATATTAGAGCCGTGAGAACCCTGGCGCTCGAATTCGGCGCGGTAGTTGGCGGCCACTGAGTCGAGGATGATGAGTCCTATCTTGTGACGGGATAATAGAACTGGGACTTGGAAAGCGAGAATGTGGTCTTGTGTTTCCAAGTCCGGAGTCACGGCGCTGTGGATAGCGTCGAGCGAAGGGCGAGCATCTTCGTCGTATTGCTGTATAATAGGATTATGCTTGAGCATTTGAGCAAGACGACTCGTTGCCATTGCGGCTTCTGTTGAGATGTAGAGAGCCTCGCGACCTAGACCATGAGGAGGTGGAAGTTGAACGGCTAGACAGAGAGATAATAAGGCCTGAGTCTTTCCAGCGCCGCTCTCACCGGTGAACTCAGTCACTACCCCCACAGGCACGCCGCCCCTTAACGCAGCATCAAGACCATCATCAAGAGTGCTAATAACATTCTTCTCCGGCACAGAACCAGGCTCAAGTTCAGGTTCCAGAAGCGGCTGTTGCGCACTGAGATCGTCGGAGAGAGAGGCTTGTATCGCAGCTATGAGGCGCTTGAGATCGAGAATAGGGAGGCGCGTCTGTTTTGCGATGTCGGCAGGATGAAGAGTGAGAAGATCTGTTGTCGAGAGCGCATTTTGCTCAATTGTTGGGATGAGAGCTGCGAAAGGTCGAAGGGGAAAGGAGGGGAGGATTTGGAGAAGGTCTGTCATGAGGACGATGATATATGAGACATGGGTGTATGTGTGAATGAAAGTGCAGTGTAAGTGAGAGAAGAGGTATGAGGCAATGGGTCGAGTAAGATAGGCAGTTGTTACAAAGTTTTCTCACCCAACTAGAAACTCAAATAGACAAGGCCACAAGAATCCGACACTTCGTGATTCAACAAACACACTTGTGTTCTATTATTTCTGGTTTAGTGATCTATTTGATGATGGTAGGTTGCAAGTCACGCGTTAAGTGACTACGATAGACGCGGCTAACACAGATACATGACGCGCTTAATTAATTGGAGGTCAAGCCACATTCCAAAACGCCACATCAATTTCACAAAATAGAATCTACCAAGACCTTATTGATGAAACAAGACCAAAATTTTACAATTTTCATGAATGCTTCAGAGCCAAGACACTTGATGGCAGTGCAAGTACACGTTGAGGTTTAGTCCAGTAGAATTGTAACGGCCGAAGAAGTTGCTGCAGCAGGGTAATCAACTATCTTATATGTTGAAGTAGTGAAGTATTTAATCTATGCTGAAGAGATTCAGATTGAGGAGCAGAAGGAGACAGGAAGTACCCGTTGATCAGATGAAATCTGAAATGATGGACTGCCAGGAACAGCAACGGAAGACTGTTGCTTGCGAGTGGATCTTGAATAGTTAGCCCCACAAAGTGCAACATTTTCCAATATGAGGGGCAGCAAAAGAAATAATTTCAGTAACAGGAAGACCCCGAAAAGACCAGAAGAAAAGGCTTTGAAGGCATTGGATAATTGCAGTAGTTATTTAGTTTGATGTCGCATCATTGAATCACAGCCAGTGTCACATCACATATCAGAGAGCAGTATTCAGCCAGGAAACCGTAGGTATTGTTAATCTTAATCATGAAATTGGAATTACTTTTGATTCCATTTTTTGTGCTACCGAATAAGGTTCCCGACTCCCCAGAGTCCAAGCATGCAGTGCCAAAACCAGACCCTCCCAAATCGAAATCGCGCGTACAACCAGACAGCCGT
Source organism: Fusarium coffeatum (assembly GCF_003316985.1). Taxonomy (NCBI): domain Eukaryota; kingdom Fungi; phylum Ascomycota; class Sordariomycetes; order Hypocreales; family Nectriaceae; genus Fusarium; species Fusarium coffeatum. The sequence continues at coordinate 81,621 of NW_022158008.1, forward strand.
AATGCGAAAACAACAAACGTACCAGCCGCCCATAGCATGGGGCGAGCTGTTTATCGGTATCGCCAGAGGGAGAGGGTGTTGTGGCGCTTCCAGGTCTTTCTGCGGCCAGCCTTGGTCTTGTTGTAACGGTGACCCTTGTTGAGACCACGGGACTTCTTGCCGGTGGCGGTAAGGCCACGAGCCTCGCGGTGCTTGTGGACGGGGTTGACGATCCAGTTGATGCGGGGGTCGATGCGGATGGCCTTGTGCTGGGGGTCGACGAGGATGACCTCGTAGTACTTGTAGGTAGAGTCCTGGTTGATCCAGTAAGAGTTGAGGACTCGGAGGTTAGCGCAGCGGCGGCCGACACGCTCCTCGGCGGTAGCCTTGAGGGATCGCTGGTACTTCAGCTGGTTGATACCCTGGTTGGTGGGCTTGCCTGTTGGTGGTACGTTAGAATCTGACTCCCTCACTTTGGAGCTTCGAGAAAAAACCTACCGTAAGTGGCACCCTTAGGAGCAGGGCGCTTGCGGCCACCACGGCGGACACGGACGCGGTAGATAACATAGCCCTGCTTGGCCTTGTATCCGAGGCGGCGAGCCTTGTCCAGACGGGAAGGACGAGAGGCGCGGTGGATGACGTTCAATTGACGGAGCTATATTGATGCACTCTCAGCAAATGTTCAACGAGTGTATAGCAGAGACGGGGTATAAAACCAGCCTGCTTCGTCTCGAGTTCTCTTCATCGGTGTCCAAGCGTACGCATTGTTTGACAATGTGCTGATTCTTTCGTTCTGAGAATTTTCATCCAATTGTGGAGTCTTGGAAAAAACATCCCACACAGAAACCCAGAAATCGATTGTTTCGAACACGCGAGAGAACAAGAGATCGAGAGCAGGTTGACCGCCGTCCACAGGGGAGAGAAATCTTGTGCATGTGTTTGTTGTGGTTTAACGTACTTCCCAGCAGCGAACTCGGAGGAGGAAGGCAACGACATCCGACTGCTTCTTCTTCTGAAGCTCTTCGACGTACTTGAGGGCACCCATCTTGGCTGTTGTCGAGGCAAACGGTAAAGGTTAGCGAAAGGAATTGAAGGAGAAAAACAAAAGGCTTGCAAGAAGGAGAATTGGTAGGGGGAATGGGGGGTTCACATACCGGCTTGGTCGAGGTCCTGGTGGTTAGTAGGATGTCGAAGATTTTCAAGAAGGAAAAGAACCACCGATAACTCAGTTTCCGTTGTGGAAAATTGTGGCCTGTGGGTTAAGCGATGCGCTAGCCCGCTTACTCATCCAGGGCTGCGTTGAAAACATGGTCTGTGCTTTGACAAGTCACGTGCTGACACTCGAAGAACTGTTCGAGATCGTTACAGTTAGAAACGTGCCGTGATTGGCTGGAAGCCATGTTTGAAGAACGATCTACTTGAATCCCATTATGTTCTCTCTATTACAGATCGACGATCAATATAGTTAATCTTTCTCACTTCCATCGGAAAAATTCCAAGATGCACCGTACACCCAGATTGTAGCTCACACAGCTCATTCCAAACAAACCTCTTCCTCTTTCTCCACTTCCTTCGGCAACAGCTTCAACAGCTCTGTAAAAGCCTTCAAATGACCCTGGGCAAGATTCCCCCATACATCGTCAGACGTCTCAGGCAGAACCTCCTTGATGAACTCCCATGCTACTTCCTCGACGCCACTTTCAGTCTCCTCAGGCTCGGTAGGGAGTTCGTACATGTGAGGCATGACAATGTGATTGATGATTTGTGTAACCATCTCAAGGCTACACTCGCTCAAATCTTCCATGTCTTTAGCATCTTGTCTCCAGCGCATCCAGTTCGGCACTTCAATTCCGGTATCTTTCTTAACCAATGTTTCGTAGGCATCGACGTGGCTACGCAGATTGTCGAGTGCCTTCAGCATCAGCTGTGAGTAGTTTGGGATCTTCTTTGCTGAAGCTGGCGTAGAGTGCATCCAAGGTAGAACAGTGGCAAGGCCCGAAGGGAACTCTTTCATGATTGCATTGCGGTCGAGCCGAGGGCTATTATAGTTAGCATGTTCATTATGCGAGCACCAGGAACCCCATACGTTCGTGTCTGGATCCCCTCATCAATCAGCTTGATAAGATCATCTGCCTGCTTTTGAATATTCTTCTTCGCCTCATTGCCTTGCTGTGGCTTTCCCCTTGTAGTTGTGGAGTTATTGGCAGCAGCTTTGCCTTTCCGTTGCGTCGTCGTTGCAGCCGGCTTCCGCGCACGAGCTGCTTTCTTTGGAGGCGTATCTTTGGGATCATTTCTTTCTATATAATATTTAGTTGACTGTAAGGTGGAGGATGAGGAAGCGCCTACCCATGCTTGACGCCTTCCTCTTGCGAGCTTGAGGCATGTTGAGATGCAATGTGAAACTTCTAGACAATTGCCGGGAAAGAAAAGTGCTCAGACTCAGATAATTGATAGGTTGGACTCGGTGTAGAAAGAATGTCTTGTTTGTTTTTTGGGAAGAGAACGGCATACTCCGGGGCTGGAGGGAAGGTGCGCCCTCGCTCTTACCAAAGGTTGGCAAGAATCAAGAGTCGCCCGCACCTTCCTCTTAAAAGTCAGCTGTTACACACAGCATCCTGTACAGGCAGGCACCCGTCTCTCTTGGAACACGTTCTTCACAATCAGATCTGCGGCTTCATTGTGGGAAACGATTATGTATGAGTGATACCTGAGCTCCAATTTAATCTATCACATACAGAGTCTCATTTTCAGGCCTCGAACCGAGCACGCAACCCTCGAAAGCAAACCCAACTAAGGGGGGAAAAAAGAAAACAGCAAACGTATAAAAGCAGATGAATAGTAAACGAAGTCTTTGTCATACATGATTCCGGCTATATCTCCAAGTGTCCCTTTTTCATCGCATATTAGTTACAGCGTTAAATGCGAAACCCTTAGGTCTTTCTGTCTATAATCTCAACCTGTAAAAGCAATATCCATGCCATCCGTGTCGTCTTGTCTTCTTCCCCTACTCCCTGTCGTAAACGGCCGTTGGATCACTGATCCTGAACAAAGCGATATCGAAATAGAAAGCAGCTATTGAGCAATCTCGTACTTCTCGAGTGTTGAAAGAGAGTTGCCTGTAAACGCCCAAAAATAAATCATAGAAAGGGAATGCCGGAATCTTAATGCGATACTTAAACACACACGCAAATATCCGTTTCTTGAGTCCAGTAAAAGCAAGTCCTGACTCTTCTGAATCTGATAGACTGGCCAACAACTCCACTGTTTAGATATCAACTGCTTCTCTTCCATTGAAAAGAGATTGCTGCGATATGTCTTGATGCAAAGGAGCGAATTGAGAAGAGACTTTTCATGGTCGCCAAACGTATGCGGCAACACGATCAGTGTGTGTTGAGTGAAAGACCTTGGAATCCTCCGACCCAGTCGTTCTGAGGGGCTAGAGGGGAAGTTGCCTGAGAGTGAGGCGCAGGGCTTGGTCCTGACTGAGGGTTAGGGAACCGCTGACGCATGGGCTGATATTCTCCAAGCTGGGGAACACCTGCTCCGGGATAACCCTCAAGAGAAGCCATCGCAGCTGGACCATAACCAGGGTTGGTTCGGGGATTAGTGAAAGGACTACCGAACTGTTGGTACGAAGGATAGTTCGAGGGAGGGTACCCAGATGCCTGCGGCTGTTGCTGCTGAAGGCGATTTTCGTTGCCAAATGGTTGACTGAAGGTTGGGCGGTACCCGCGACCATCTCGGCCTCCAGGAGTGAAGGCAGATGCCTGATGAGGCTCCTGTACCTGCTGGTTCTGGCGACGATCATTGCCGCCCGCACCACGGTTGGCGTTCACAGCACCAGGGCCGATACCACTAGGGGCCTGAATACCAAGAGTAGGACTAGCGAATGATGCGGGGTTGATAGCAGACATCCAGATTCGCGTCTTGTAAATCTTGAAAAGATCTGTTACGAGGGAATTGAAGTTGATGTACGAATCAGCGAAGTAGTAGAAAGTCAACTTCTTCCAGTCCCTAAAACAAACCATATTAGTTGCGTTTGGTTCACGAATGGTGGAAAGACTCACATTTGGAATTCAGCATCAAGGATCTCCATGTTAAGACCGTGCTCCTTGACCTTTTGCATACAAACACGCTTCGCCTTCGCCTCCTGGCCTTCCTTGTCCCGCAAGGCATGGATTTCGTGGGCTTGGGCGAGTCGCTTGATGAGCTTGGGTCGAAGTTCACCGGCGTTGGGCTCTTGCGCATGGTGCTGGCTGGGAGGTCCCATGCCTCCAACCGCGCTTCCTTGAAGACCGGTGGAAGAGGCGAGGAGACCTGCACTAGATCCCTCCTGCGCGGCAGCAGCACCTTGAGAGTACATCATGAGCCATTTGTACTGCTCTTCGGCGTAATGTTCTTTGAGGTCTTTGGCGGCCTGCCAATCGACGTTGTCCTTAGCTACAGTTCCCAGGTCAGTGCCGCGATCAGCCTCGACTATCACCAGATCACCAGGCTTGACGTTGAGACCAGTGCCCTCTTGGATATAGAACACATCGGCTCGAGCGCACTTGAACAGTACCATATGAAGGAGCTGGTTGTGGCGGGGCTGGGCAATGTTATAAACATTGCGATGGGGAGAAGGCGCGCGGTTGCCATAGGGGTTGGGCAAACCATAGGGAGATCCGTACTGATTGGCATAACCAGCCTGGTAGGCGTTCCCCATGTTCGCTCCAATGTTGGCCCCTCCACCAAAATACTGGTTAGCTATTGTTGGTGTTAGCAAAGGATCCACAGTTGTCTCGCGCTCCAGCATACCATGTGAAGTGGCCCCGAAAGAGGCAGGATCGGGGTACCCCGGAGGATAATCCTGAGATTGCTGCATGTCGAGTGCGGAAGGTTCTAGTGCGGAATCAGGAATAGAGCTGATAGAGCCTTGTCGAGTGGGCAATGTAGCAAAAGAATGTCTCCTGCTCTGCGAGATGTCAGAAGAGGAAAAGCCGAGAGAGCTGGACCAGCCAAGGGCAGCTTTCTTGAGGTGGGCGTTTTCTGCCTTTCGGTTATCACCAAAAGGCGAACGGAAACCCGCTCCAAGTTCACTCATGCGCCTGTTCGCTGCGCGTTTGGCCAACATGTCCCCAGACTCGTTTGCTTCATCGAGCTCATCAATAGCGTAATCGGAATTTTCTGGAACCGTTTCCCGTAAGGAATAGCCGTTTCCAGTGTAGGAGTTACCAGTGACTGCGCGGGGTCTGATGCGGGAGTTGTACTGCGTTTGCTGTTGCTGTTGCTGTTGCTGTTGCTGTTGCTGTTGCTGCTGTTGGCGTAGCATGGCGTTTTCGCGTGCCAGCATTTCAATTGTTTTAGCATCTGAGGACTGATGAAAAGAATTTTGCATCGATTCACTCGGGCTCTCATCCTCATCGTCCTCAACTTCCTTGACCTTGCCAAGCATTGTGCCGTCGTTGGCCATCTCGCTCAGCATACTAGGGCGTGAGGGTCGATGTTGAAGCGCAGGGTGGCGAGCACGTCCCATCATGGCCGAGGAGCTCATCGAAGGCGGCGCGGCATTGCTCTCAGGGTCAAGCTGCCCGACGGAATAAGACTGCGATCGATACGTTTTAGGAGTGGGGTGGAGTGGAATAGCAAACGGGATTTGAGCGTTAGGGACAGGGTCTCGCGAAACTGGAGATGTTTGTATCTCCGAGTTAAAGAACGAGTTGCCGCCACCGGGCGGCAGTGTTGATGTCGGTGAGGGCAACACTTCACTGAGCCGCGCAGGGGGGTCTTTACGATCTGTATTCCAGATAGTACCACTCCATGGGAAAGCGGATGCGCCTGGTTGTCTACCCATCACGGATGAAGTTGAGTGAGATCCCCAGGCTCCAGCACCAGCTTCACCAGATGGCGTGCTGGGATGCGAAGTCGTTGGCGACATTGAGTTACTAGCAATTGAGCTTCTGCGAGGACGACCCAGAGTTTGAGAGGTTTCGTTTAACCACGAAGGTCGTCGAACGGGCTTAGGTGGTTGAGATGATGTGAGCTGGCTGGTTGCTTGCGCAGATTCGTATCGATGATCGCCTTCGTCGTCTGAACTAGCGAGAGCCTCGGAATCGGGCGTAGAGGTCCTTGCATGCAATTTATCGAGCAGCAATGACTGGTTGTTGCCTGGAGTGGTGGGATGAGACCCTTGACCGAGTCTTGAAGACGGCCCTGTTTTGAGAGAACCGGAGCTCATTGTTTAGAACACACACTGCCTGTGTTTCTTTCTCTGTATGAATTTGAAATCACAAAAGCAGCTGGTTGATATTGCTCTACTATTTGAGAGCTTTTGGGTTTTTACGGCAAATTAGCTAGCACAAGTTGATCGTGTTTCGAAAGACGCAGAGAAACAAAGCCGATGCCGAAATAAAGCTGTAGGCTGTAAAGGATTCTTTGAGAAGTAATAAACGCAACTGCACATGATTAGCGGAGCGCTCAACAATGAATAGAGTGTCATGAAAAACGGCAAATAAGTGGCTCCTCTAAAATTAGGAGAAGGAAATACAGATAATGGTGCCAAAAGAAAGAGAGTGCATAAAAGGAGACCTGAGAAATGAGGCAGAATCTTGGTCAAAATGACCCAGATTAGCTGCAGTGCAACAAGTGAAACTTACCAGAGATGTAGATCTCAAGTATATCTAAAGACTAGGTCGTTACACGTGCCAAATTCTAGATCGTTAAAAACAGATGAAACGTAGGAAAAATGACACTGATTCAGTGATCGGTGTCGGGGAAATGCAGCCTTGTTGGGTTGCAATGTCGGTAGAGTCGCAGATGTGTGGTTGCGATATACCAGTGCGGCTTGAGCCAAGGTGGATGATTAGTTTGGAAGAAGGCGACAGAATATCTAAACACCAGCGCGTCTAACCCCAGGCGCAAACAGAAGATTCAAGTTGTCGGATGAGAATAAAGGGCGCAGATAAATACCCGTGGGAGTGAGGGCTGCGTGAGAACTGATATAGGCTGTAGCGACAAAGGAGACTCAATCGTGGCCCATTGTCAGTGAAAGAGCTCGAAAGCAGCGCGCGAAGTCCGACACCCAAAGTGACGCGGGGTTAATGCTGCACCGGGGGCGGCAACAAGGCAAGAAGCGCGGCGGCGGTGGCGAACAATTAGCGATCACAAGGCCTGTATCGTAACTCTCAGATTGAAACCTGCGTCGACCCCTGTAGACAATCAAGAAGTCTTGTTGAAGATCAAGGCGGGTGGTTGATCGCGAAAGTTGGTGACGGGCGGGCACAAGGTGTGCAAGTCAAATGAGGGAACGGGGGAAGAGCCCGAGAGAGTTTGCGGAATGCAGTCGGAAGGCGGGGGAGAATGACAGCGGCGCGCTGCAAAGAGGCGGTAGTGGGTAAAGATGGTTTTGGTGAAGAGGCGTGGGAGGAGGAGGGGATAGTTATGGGTGTCGCGTGTCGCGGAACAGCGTTGTAGTGTGCAGTGCTGTGTTGTGTCGCGATAGGTATTTGCTGCTTCTGTCGCTGTTGGCGGCTGGTTGTCGTGGCTGCTCTTAGGTTTCGATGCGATATAATGCGCCGAGTGTTCGAGTTGTCGAGACGGGATTCAGTTCACACGAGACCAGGTTCTAACTGGGCGGTATGAACCTCCAGTTAATACTGCCGTTCCTCTCGCACCTAGTAGCAAGTACCAGGGTGGCGCGGAAGCTTTGAATGGAGAAGCTTTGGGAGTTTAGGTTGTAATTAGGCGGCGCAGCAGGGGAGGGGGCTTCCTAGCTGTAAGCGCGCCGTGGACTACGTCGCAAAAGTTGACTGGCCTGACTGAACAAAGAAGAACAGATCAGGACAGGACAGGAGGAAAATTGACCTAGACTATCCGTAGAGTCGCAACAACCCTTTATGATGAATGAATGAATAAGAGAAGGTGGAGCGAGGAGAAAGCTGTGGAGAGTACCGAAGTGGGGAGAGCCTCAGAGCCCGACTGATGTGATCTTCTGATCAGGGGACGGGACTGGGCTGAGGGGTAGGCGAGCTACGAGCGAGGCAGGAGACTCTCTGTCCCCTAGTCCATTTGCCAGTCAAAGCTGGAGAACGATGCGTTAGCGAAAGCCCTAGAGCAAGGTACCGATACTTTTGGTGACTGGGTAGAGCTTGCTTGCGGAAAGCTTGGGGGTTTTGGTGGCTCGAGCAACGCAACGCCGGTTAGACGGGCTGATGGATGCTTTGAGCGAAGCAGCGTCGTCACACAGAAAAGGATGAACAGAAATTAACTGAAAAGGTCTTACCTGGATTTTCAGAAAAGATATGTTGCGTAAAAGGTCTACCAGTGTTGAGCGATAACTCGATCTGGAAACGTGGTACAGTAGATGTGAAGTTGGCGGAGGTCTCAGAAAAGAAAGCGGCGGGGACTTGACGGTGATCTGGGGAGAGCTATCCGTAGAACCACTAGCTTGAGTTCGGTAGCTGGTAGCTGGGCGGGCGATTAACTTCGTCGCCTCGGCAGCCAGGCCGGTACCGGTAGAGTAGTCGACGCTAACTTGGGCCGTACAGTAAGACAGACGATGGCCACAAAGCTCTGTAGGTACAGTAAGGCGAGAGGAATCAAAGAAAATTGCCAATGAGGGAAACAGGATATTGATATGTTTTTTTTTATCCTCTGGAAGGAAGAAGAGGGGGGCGCCTTAAAAGATGGTGTCAGCCAAGTGATGGTGGTGAAGGTGAAAGTATCGAGCCTAAGGCAGCTTAAGAGGAATAGATTGGATGGTGGATGGAGACTTCCAATTGAAGCAAGAGTGAAAGCTGGGGTAAGGGAACCATAAATTGGATGGAACAAAGACGGCGTTGAATCACCCAATCAATTGTTTTGGGTTACCTCGACTCAATTGTCACGTATGGTTGATCCTACATGGAGATGCAGCAAGGTAGAGAGGTATCGTGGAAAGACTCAATTTTTGGACTGGCCTAGACTTTTATGTACTGTACGGATGGCATCGACAACGCCTCAGCTTCTGTGCCATCCACCCATCCATCCATTACTCGGTGCCTCTCTCTGGAAAGAGTGACGATAAATGGACCCTGAAGAGGACGTCGAGTTACGAACGATATTGATACCCCTGGACACTTAAGACAAGGTATCTTGGGGCTTTTCTCGGACAGATCCATTGACAATTTTAATAGGCCAAGCAATTGCTTTTTGCACAATGTCCGTGAGCTTTAACCGTTGAAGGGGTCTAAGCTTCTGAACCTGGTGTCGTGTCATATCAGGCCATCGTATTGGATTGGATGGGTTTGAATTCTTGCAGCGGCAATCGTCGATGAATGCTTATTCTCCGTAGGGTAGCCGAGAAGCTAAGCTCGTGATGTGCGAGGAGAAGCAAGAAGCAAGAAGCATTGGGAGTCGGAGGTGTCTGTTGCATGCATCAATCAACCTTGAGTTGTATGTGCATGCGGAGAGAAAAGCGCCTCTGACGTGACGTGATGTTAGGTTCTGTTCCACACCTTTTGGGGAGTATTTGGAGGCTGAACGATCAGGGGAGTCTTGGAGCAGTGTTTGAAGCGTGGTACAGCAGTGAAGACAATGAAATGATCTTGGACTTGATCTGATATCCATCTCACTGTCTGAATCAACTGCCGGAGACAACATATATCATAAGATGATATCCAAATAGATGATTGAGTGATTTGAACCTCTGCAATGACCCTTCGCCTCTGGTGGTGTGCATGTCCCTGTACTTACAGGGCTTGGGTCCAAGTTAGTTGCAGTCACAGTGAGAGCGGATTGGACGCTCCACACTTTGAGAATCGATATTGATGGGACCTTGCTAACACGGATGCCCCACCGACGCATCCCCGACCAACCGAAGGATACGATATCAGAACATCCATGGATCACATCAGGTGAATGGCGATGAACCAAGTATTCGACGTTGCAATATAACTTACAAGAAGGGACAATTGCAGCATCCGAGGCAAATTGTGTTTTGTAGAGAATGACAGAATTGGGGAAGAGAAATCATTCATTAAACCCCGTACCCGGTATAGCACACTTCTCCAATGAGAACCCAGTATTTGTACCCCTCAACTCAATGGTAGCATCCTTCTCCCACTGACAAGCAACATCGTCATTGCATGTCGTAGCTCAATCCAGCCCCAAAAACTGCCCCCTCGTGACCACCTCCTCTTGTCACTCTACGCAACGCCTTACGATCCCTCAACTAAGGGACCGGATCAAGATCGACTCCGCTTCCTTAGGCTCGGAGCTTGACTCCGCTTTTTAGCTTCTACTTTAACCTAGACCTACTGTAGACTGGCCAACTACTGTAGTTAAGCAGCTATTCAAGCTTTCTTACTTGCTACTGCTCACGTCACTTTCCGAAGGCTCATGAACTGTGTTGATCAGGATCAGGATCAAGATCAACGGCAGCAACTGATGAGATCTAGAACTGTGCATAACAAATCAGAATTGGCTGCGGGCCGCTTCCACCAAAGTCGATCATCATCACCAACAACGATTGTCGCTTCTTATTCGTCTCTACTATTATGGCACTTTGGGTCTCTGTCGTTTGATATCCTTCTGATCATGAATGTCACTGTCTGTTCCGTTTAGTTTGAGGTTTCCCCAAGAGGTCATAGCGGTATTGCGGGGGTTGAAGATACTGTTTCCGGACAGCATAAGATGGCGGTAAATTGGGAATCGTTTCACATTCAGCTCAGGTATTGACTATCTGCAGCGTAAACACAAATCGTAACCATTCCTCCCAGCTACTGAACCTTTTCTGCATTTCGTGCAAATGGGTTCAATATCGTACATGATCTTAATTTGAATCCAACCGCTTCTTCACTATGTCGTGCAGCGTCTAGCGCATCTCGAAACAGTTTCAGGTGGACCACAGGACAGCTCGATCAGATTGTCCTCTCCGTTACATGTTCTTGATAGAAGACCGTATGTAAAACCCGTCTTTGCAGGCCGAGTCGGATTCTCTCTTGGTTCGTTGGTGGTTATCATTCAGTTGTAGGAAATATGTATGGATGTAATCCAGTGGTGTTTGTCATAACGTCGTAAATCTTCCATGCATGCGTGTGTGCATATGTGTGCTGGTAAAGAGTGTGGGCTTTTTAGCCAACCGAGACGACTACATCGCCTTTGCATTTGCCGTACGAGCAACACTCGGAGGCATCCATTTCGCCTTTGAGGATAGCATCGACTTTGGACTGGAAGACTTGGTAAGTTTGGGTACAGTTATGCGTTTCTTTGTGGTACTCACTTCGGGGCAAGGTCCAGTTGGCGAGATGGAGGATCTTGCGATAGGCGAGGCAGTGACGAAAGCAGCAGAAGCAGCAAAAACGAGAGTGAACCACTTCATGGTGATGGTGGTGATAGAGTCAGTGATAGTAGTCGTAGTAGTAAAAAATGCGTAGTTATAGACGACTTCTGGTCGAGTAAAGAGTGTAGGCGTTGGGTAAAGAGTGACTATTTGTAGAAAAGAATGACAACAGCTTGAAGAGACAAAGAGTGACGTTGGGCAAAAGCTGAAGAGCGGGAAAAGGAAAAAAAAAGGCGAGCTTTGGCCTGAAATTTATATTAGAAGCACTGCAGAATAAATTGAACAAAATTTCAAGGGAGATGCAATGGATGTTTGCAAACAGCCAAAGCCTGGGCCAGTGGAGTCTGTTGGTGCAACTGCCAAGACTGACAGGGTAGAAAAAGGCAACTGCATCCGGCGATTTCTTCTCCGGGCAAGAAGAATGAAAGAAGTTTTTTCTCTTTCGTGATAGTCGATCCATCAACAACATTCCTTCCCTTTTTAATTCCTTGGTTTTTGGGCTTCAGTTTTGGGTCCTTCTCGCACTAATGCAGGTACGACAAGGAAAGGGCCCACTTGCGTCATTATTCCTGGGGTCACAATCAACTTGATGGAACCTTGCAATTGGATTTTCGATGCTGTTATCTTCAACTGCCGACCCTTTTATTCTCTCTCTAATTATCACGATCTACAACGAACCGAAGTGTAGTGTATCACTTATACTATCTCTCGGGACGCGACAATGCGCCCACATTCCCAGAAATCAGGTCAGAGACATGAATCAAGAGAAAGAAAGACAGACAGACACTGTTTCACAACCACAAGGTCTAGACTTGAATCATGAGACATGACAAACGAAACAATAAACGCCAATTCCAAATTTAATTCTTGTTTCTAGTTTGGCTCAGCCCTATGCTTACCCTCAATCCGAATTGCAGTCACTTGGCTGGTGCTTTTTGGCGAGGAATCTCGAAACACTTCTATAACAGAGTCATTGCGCTGACCTGCTTTGATTGACGGGATTACTTGGGTCCTGTCACTTTATATCGGTTAATTCTCAGATTCCTCGGCTGTAGTTTGCCGATCTCGACCGTTGGACAATCTTGAGAATGCAAGGGACCTTCAATTGCGACATATCAAGAAATGTCTTGGCATTTCTCTATTGCTCCACTTCTGATTAAGCTTAGACACTTCTATCCCAGATATACCACGTTTCTCTCATGTCTCGACCACTAGCGATATGAAGAGTAGAGAAGTGGAATGTTGATACATGTCCTCGCTATCCTGGCAACGACAAAAGTACTTGTCTCTGTGGATTATATCCGTAGTGCAGCCAAATACACAGACCACTCGCATATTACTTTCCCTCGTTCAAAAACACCCTAGGATAATGTCTGCTGAAAATCCCCACAGCCGGATTCCCAGAAGCATTCTTCGACACATTGTTGAGAAACGCCAGTAGCCACACGTCAAAAAGTCCATCGTAACAAGCTTGTTTCCCCGATGCTGCGAATGATTCCTTGATGTGCTTCGACGGAAGTTGTATCCTCTGCTCGTTCGTACAGGTATGTTCGGTAGTTGTGTTCTGAGGTTGTGATTTTGTGCGGTACAGTCTTGCTTGTCTAAGTGTTGGTGTTTGTAGGACTCTGAGTGTAGAGCGGAGTGTTGGGTATGTCGTAAACCGGAACATATTAGGTAGAGGTTGAGTTGAAGAACTGGTCGTCGTGGTCGCTTAGGAGATAGTTGGTCTTTGAGTGATTAGACCTGAGATGAAATAGGTAGAAGTGTTTGTAGATATAGAAGGTATTAGATTAGAGTAATAATTGAAGTAACATGGACCGGTCCCAGCAGATTCTACATATAATTCATATACTCGATTAAAGTTATATTATCAAAACTCTGATAAGACTATCCACGGTGGCGTTTCAACGCCGGAGAAGGGATACGTCCATAATCGCAGCTTAGGTAGATACAACAAACAGATAGAGACGAGATAGGCGAGCAGTAATCAACCACTGAGCTAATGCGCTATGACATTTGCTCTGTGCCAATAAAGGTTTCTCCAGAATCAGGTTCATCCGAGACAGTAATGTCAACACCAAGCAGAAGCATATGTCCATTGTGGAGGTTCGGCTTCCCCTATCTCCCAACACTTATCTTCACCAACCAGATCACTGAGACGACACATTTGGGTTCTCTTGAGAAGTAACACGTGGTAGAATCATTGGATCACCTCTGCAAAAGCCTCCTCATTTATCTGATCATGAGTGTCGAAATAAGACAGCGATAGCATAGTCGAACCGAGTATAAACTCGCCATGTATAAAACATCAAGGCCGTACATTCTATGATACTTTTCATCCCCACAAGCCAAATCTCTCACATGAAATCTAAACAAACTCCAAGCCCCCAATAACGCCAAACTCAATCTCTCACCATGACCAGACCTCAGCACCCACTCCTCCAAGCACGACCTTGAGCTTCTCACCATCACTCTCTCCCACGATAGCGATATCGCCAGGATCAGCAACACCGCTATACGCATCAGCTACCAGCTTCACCTTGCCAGGCTGTACACTCCAGACCTTGACGCGCTGGTCGTTGCTGACAGTGATGCCGAATGTTTCCGCCTCGCGTTGCACAAGCACAAGACCGTTGATCGCTGCTGCATGGGCCTTGCGCACTATTCCACGGCTCGAGGTTGTGTATCTGCGGTTACCCGACTCGTTTGACATGGCGGCGAGGGTCGTGACACCGAGACCGTTGTCATCGCCACCTGTAAGAACCAAGAAGCCCTCTGGGGTGGGGTGGAGATCAAGACACTTGATGCTGCTTTGATGCACGGGGGCGACTTGGACAAGCACATGACTGGATACCAGGGGCTCATCAAAGTTCACTTCCCAAGTAGTCAGATGTCCATCGGTAGAAGCTGTAAGTGCCGAAAGGCCCTTTTCGTCCACCCCGAGATAGCGAATCTGTGTCAAGCAAGCTCCCGTGTACGACATGCGAGCCAGAAGATGGAAGCCCTTTCCTGGAGTGTATCGGTATGTTTTCAAGGTCGAGTTGGACAGGATCATGGTGATGATGATATTTCCGTTGGCGTCCTTGCAAGCGTCAAAGTCCATGATTCGAAGATCCGCGGCAGGACTCTTGTCGTCAAGAATACCTTCGCACAGGATACCGAGTCCTTTGTACTGTGAGTCTAGTCTTCGAACTGACCACACGAAGAACTCTTCAAAGCCAGCACTGCTGAGAAGGTAGTCATCTCCAACCCAGTGGATCTTTTGCAAACCTGAGATATGTAGCTTTGTAGAGGCGACACATCGTAGTCCAGTGTCCTTCTTTCCTGACTCTTGATCCTCATACTCCCAGATGCGCACAGTTGTATCTTCCGCACCGGTCGCAATGTATCGGCCATTTGCACTCAAACCCCGAATCTCTCTGCCGTGTGTTCCATACCTGAGCGGTCGGTGCATCGGCGTGTGCTGCGAGAAGATGTAAAGTTTGCTGACCCTCGTGTATCCAAAGCGAACTTTGTTGTGGTCAACAGGATCATGTGCAATGGTAAATGTCCGATGAGCACCTCCACAGTCAATCGAAGCGATCTCTTCGCGTCGTGTTTCATTCCAGACGATAAAGTTCTTGCTCTTGAAGCCGTACAAGATCAATTCGGGGGACGCATCTTGTGTGAACCAACCCCCTTCTATGTCTGCACCAGAAGGGGCAGCGACTTCATGCTGGAGGTGCAAGCGGACTTCCTCGCCAAGGTCTTCGATTTCGTAGATTCTGTACTTGGTATCTCGGCTTGTAGCCAGGAAGTATAGAGGTGCTTCTTGTCCTTCGGTAGTTGGCAGAGGGACCAGGCTGGTGATGGCGTCTCGTGTGTTGAACCTGAAGTCCAAAATAGGACGGAATTCATTGCCAGTCTGTCTCAATATTGAGATAAAGCCGTGTCGTGATCCGATGGCGATCAGGTCACTCCTGAAGCGGGCGGCAGAGATGGCAACGAATCTCTTGTCAATGCCACGGATATCTGCCGTGGCTTCCACAGTCCCTGTGCGCCAATCGATAGAGAAATACTGGGAGTCCGAAGTGCCGTGGAGGTGAACAATAAGCTCTGTAGGTCCTTCGCCAGTAGTTGATAATATTGAGATGTTGAAAATCTTGCCGGGCACAGAGCCTATAAGTGTAACTCCTTGGGCTTCAGAGTAATAGTATAACTTGCCGCTGGTCGTTCCTAGGATAGCTGCTCCCTCGCCAATCGTCTTGAGTGTATAGCATGATTGAAACTCAGCGTTCACTTCTTCCTCCAGCTCGATTTCCTCCCACTCGAGATGTGGTTGTAAAACACCCACAAGGAGCCGCCCCCAATTCGTCGTCACCAACACACGATCATCAGAGATGAAATCGTAACGGCTGAATATTTCTTTTGCGCGGAGAGGCTTGAGCTCGCGAAGACTCGGCAAAACGGTTGCAACATCCTGGAAGTCAAGTCCCTTCAATTCGTCTATCGATGTTGACCCAGAAGTTGTCAAAGACGCAGGTTGGGTGATGAGCGAGATCTTGCTGTCAGCTCCTCCCGTCGCTATGAGTGTTTGGTCTCCTCGGTTGACCACAGCGTGTGCCCAGAGATGCTTGCCATCATGCACAGCATATGTCTCGATGTGCTTTAAAGATCCGGATACCTTCTCTGGCGAGATATCGATCTTGAGCTGCCACCTTTGGGCGGTAGAGTCTTCTCCGAAGGAGTAAAGGGACATAGGGGCTTTCGGTAGTGTCTGCCCTTCTGTCAGAGTAGCAAACTTGATACCCCAGATTCTCGACAAATGGCCCATAATAGTCGCAACAGGTCGCAGCTCCTCGGCCCTAGGACCCTCATCCAGACCTGCTTTTGATCCGAAGCCAGTCTCTCTTGGTGCAGCGAAGTCGTGCTTCTTCTCGTGTCCTCCTTCTTGTCCGGTAATATTCCAGATTCTCACCGTACGATCATCACTGCAACTGGCAATAAGCCTCAACGTCGACCCATCCTCGCAAGGTAGTTCTTCTGAGATATCAACACCAAAAATGGATCCTTCGTGGCCGTTGAGAATGGCGAGAAGTTCAGATCGGCTCTCTGAAACATGACATCGCCATACCAAAATCTCGCCAAAGATGGTACCGCCCGCCATGAGGACAAAGTCTTGGTCTAGCCATTTCAATCTCGCAGCGTAAAGAATCGGTCGTGAAGGCGAGACAACAGCACCAATAACAGGAGCATCCTCACCGTTCAATTTCAGATGAACAACCTCGTTATGAGCTGTGGCAAGAACCGCCGAAGAGTCATCGTATGGTGACGGCGCAACATCGTAGACCCAATCTGGAGCAGCAGTCTTGTTCACCACCACTGAGTCATCTGATCCATCAATAAGACTCTCAATATTCGAGATAACAGCGATCTGCGCGGCGCCCCAGGCGAGTGCCCTTCCATTGCTCAATAGACGAATTCCATGAATAGGCTGGGCTGAGAAGACGCGGACACTGCCTACACGGACAGCATGCCCAAGTCGTAGATCATGGAGGGCTAGATGAGTATCCTCGCCAGCGAGAAGATACTCTGCATCCTTGAAGAATGCGAGTGAAGTGATGGGACCCTGGAAAAATCCCCGGGTAAGGCGTGACTATGGATGCGTGAGCTCATGATAGCGGGGGAGGGGCAGCACAATAACTTACCTCTGTCATGGCCACAAAATTTGAGACAAAAAGAAAATTACAATAAACGTTCACTGATATTTCCAAGACATGTGTATTTTGATGTAACCTCTCACTGCTACTGGGATGAGTCAAGTGGAGGAGAGGAATTGAGCACTTGTATGAGTGAGGTTTGGTGTGGGTTCAGTCAGCCATGAGCGAAAATTTTTGGACTGGTTCTAGTAATTGCTCATCAATGACCCATAACGAGTGAAGCTTTCACCTAATTCATAACAGTCACAACAATCACAATAAACAATGATGAGACAGATAATGAAGTAATTTGTTTGTATTTTAACGATAAAAAGGGCGAGTATAAGATCAAGCTACGTATGTTCATCCCATTGCCCAACCAAAAATAATAACTTTGGGTATCATGCCTTTCCATGGCATCTTCCCCTTCACCGATATCTCCCAACGACCATTGCTGAGCCGTAAACATAAACAAAAACAGTTCATAACAGCATGAGTACTGTAGCAAACGATATCCTATCATTCATTCCCAGAACCAAAAACCAGAACGCCTTTAATGCAATCATCAGAGGTTAAGTTAAAACTTAGAGAATCATGTCGTGAGAACTACTCGCGCGCCTGTTTAGGCACGGTGAGAGTAGGGCTCGTAGGCGAGATCGGAACGAGCAGTACCGGCGGGGTAGCGAGGAGCCCCGTACTGGGAGTGGCCTTGGTTGTGGTTGTAGTAGCCAGTCTGCATCTCGTGGTCGTCACTGAGAGGAGCGTAAGAGCCGTGCTTGTTGCCAGCACCACCGAGGAGCTTCTCGCCGTCAGATCGGCGGTTCTTCTTCTTGTCGGATCGGCTCTCAGGCTTGCAACAGCAGATGGTGAACATCCAGAAGAGACCGGCACCAAGGGCGAAAGCGGCGGAAATAGCGACGCAGGCGAAGAATCGGCCGTTGATGTGACCCTGGACACCATAAAACCTGGCAGAGGCCTCCACAGCACCAACAACAGTACCAGCCAGGACACCAGACAGAACAACGGCGCCGATAACGAGGGTGCTAGCAAGGCCGGCGACGACCCATGTCAAGCAGGACATGATACGAGAGCAGTTGGCGAAGATTCCGAGAACGATCTCAGCAGCAAGAGCAATGAAGGCAGCGATGTAGACGACCTGGGTCCACTTGGTGGCAGTTCGGAAGGCCTTGAGAGCACTCTGGATTTCATCGGGGAGCTCAATAGCGATGTTCTTGTTGGTACCGACGAGAGTAGAGGTGTTGAGAGACTTGCTGGCCCAGTCAAACTCAGGCTCCTCGCACTTTCGCTTGCCATCCTTGTCGATCTTGCAGAAACCCCAGAGGTTAATGTCGTAGTACTTGTCGAGACCGAGCATCTTGGCGGTGATGTTATCCTTGATGGGAGCACCATCCTCGGCACGAGTCAAAAGCTGGGGCACATCACGGGTGTTGACCTTGAATTCGTCGAGGTTTAGGTTGTCGACGATGTTGTCGACATCGGCGGGGTTGATGCTGAGGTTCTCAACATCGACTCGGAAGATGTAGAGAGACTTGTCGGCGACACCAGCGAGGGCACCGACGAGGAGGAAGATAATGGAGCCGACAGTAAGTGCGAACGGCAATAGCACACAGAAAAATCGACCGACGCCCATTTTCGATTATAGTTTGCGGTTGTAAGATTGAGTTTTTGTGTGGTTGTTGATTATGCGGTGGGATGTTTTTGTAAAACGTCTTTTCGATATCGGAGGTCGAATCGGTATGACGTAAGTTGAGTTAGCAGCGAACGAGTGCTATTATAAGCGAATGACTCTATTCGAGTGAGTAGAACAGAACGCGACAGGTAAGATGACGCGAACATAAAAAAAGGGAAAAGGTGAGATGAGATGAGACGAGATACAGCAAGAAGAAAGAGGGAGGAAGAGAGCGGTGGTTTTATAAAAAGCTGAAGCCAGGGCTGGTGCTGGGCGTGAGCACTAAGGTACGTTTAGTTTTTAGTGATACAGCCCGTCCTACAACGCCCAAACCCAAGCCCAGCAGCATCAGGTCCGCATCCATGAGCTGTAAGAAGAGGGGGTGGTTGGCTTGGCCCTTTGACGTGGAGGAGTGGAGTGGCGCAGCGTCGATACCCCGGACAGTTGAGATCGGTTATAGTGTGAGGTGAGATACACACTGTAACTATACAGACTTTTGTGCTGGAGTACAGTGTCCAAAAAGTAAGCCTTGTGTTGGAGGCGTCGTGCTTACGACTCCCATCCCAAGCCCGGGTTCAGGTCGTTACAGCTTGAGGTCAGGTTCCCACTAAAAAGGTCACAGTGGAGACATTAGGACGCCGCTCAGCCACTGAAGCTTTCGCTGCCTTTTTGTTTTTGTTTTCACTCTGTCCAACCTTGAGGGCGCAGCTTCTCATTTGCTCCGATCAGGCTGTACTAGCTGAACGGCTGAAGAATAGACAATCAGATGGTATGTTGGCTGACAATAGGACACAAGTAGTGACAGAAAAGAGAGTAAACATCCATATGCAAACTCTCTATCTTAACGATCAGCATGACGATCATGTCATTGGCCCGGCAGCCGAAACCCATTGAATGGAACAAGCCTTGATTGATAGACAGGGAGCCTCCGTAGAAGTTCCGTTTTCGCTGAGATGCTCATGATGACATTGATGGCTCCATCAGATCAATCCTATCCTCCAACGGTAATTCACTGTTCCGTATTATTTCTCAACTCAGCCCAATAGGTACCTAGCATGGGTCTTGATGATCCTTGCAGACTCAAACGAAAAGAACGCAAGGACCCTGAATGCACAGCAATACATTTTGGTGCTGACGACACCTGCTAGGATTTC
Source organism: Fusarium coffeatum (assembly GCF_003316985.1). NCBI lineage: Eukaryota > Fungi > Ascomycota > Sordariomycetes > Hypocreales > Nectriaceae > Fusarium > Fusarium coffeatum. Next base: position 101,421 of record NW_022158008.1, read on the forward strand.
GATCCACCTCCACCACCACCACTTTTTTTTACGATGGATTTTTTCCCCAGTTGATCAACATGTGAGAGACAAACAAATCAAGTGGGACTATCTGTAGTACTGTAACACGAACAACGCAATACAATACATCACCAAAGTACATAATATTCACCGGTAGTTGCACTCAGTTGAGTTGAGCTGAGATTGAGTTACCGCTACTATAGTGACAAATTGCATGTGGGATGTGGGATGGGATGGTATGGAAGCTCCCGTTGGATCTGAATTGGGCTGCGGCTGACAGATAAACTGACGGTCAAGGATGGACATTTGAACCGCTCCTCCTCCTCCACTGTCAGCATCCATCGTCCATCTTACTCACAGACATTCTACTAACGTAAACAAGCGAGACACATGCCCGCCATTTCTTTCTCAATCGCACAGCCTTATGAATTGGTGACTACTACGAAACGAGAGACATCTTTCACGAAACACGTTTCCCCTGGCCTGACTAGCAAAGCAAAGCCTCACTCCATCCCAAGAGCACACAGCCCATTGCTAGTCTCGTCCCGGGTAGCTTCAGAACATACTCTATCTAATTTTAGAACTGCCGCGTTTTTTGCCTCGCTCAGCCCAATGTTAATAATGAGATCTTCACTTTAATAATCAATCCTTTTCGTGCACCGCCCTCTAGGCCCGTTGACATTGAACATTATCCCGATGATTATCTGCGTCGCGTCTTATTTCAACGTCAAACTCAATTGCCAACATTCTTCGCTTATATGGCCATAAAGAGGCATACCTGCCGCGGTACATCTTGTCTCGGCATCATCCTATGGCAATCCTATGAATTCCTTTTTTCTGCCTCGCACTTAATTACAGGCAGGCCTTGCGAAAATTAAGCTGACCCATACAAGCGCATCAAATGTATTGGACGCCGCTGACTTGGAGTCTCATCTCAACACCCAAAGTCCTTCTTCCATATACAGCTAGCTGGTTATCACAACCTCAGTGACCATGTTAATTCCTTCACTTCTATTGCTAACCTGCCTACACATTGGGCCTTGAGATTATGGACTTGGCAGTCGAGCAAAAGCGCCCGATGTCTAAAGAACTGTTGGTATAATGTCACCGATGGATGGAGATCATGACTTATGTTCACGATAATCGTTCTAAAGTGCATAGTTCTTACAAAACTCTTATTTACACAATCCATTTTACTATCGTACCCCCAATACCCATGGGTTAACGTGTCCTCTTGGCTGCTTTCTCCAAAGCAGTATGCCAAGTGCATTCATGATCCGATCATCTGCCAACCACCCCCGGAATACTTGCCTCAATGGCCTAGTTGAACTGAACCTCAACATCATGAGCGCCCATTCTTTTATTCTTGTAGTAGACCGCGAAGTTCACAGTCCCATCTTCACAATCCATCTGGATCCGATAGGAAAGCCTCGGGAAAGTCTCTTGCTTGCGGTTGGTGTACCTGGGCAGGGTGTTGATATCGATCTGCTTGTTCCAGTCGACCGTGCAAAGTAGTCGAATAGATCCCGAAGCACGGTACACTGGAGGCGGAGGAAATTCTGTCGTGCAGAAGATCTTGATTGAAACTCGCTGAAACTTTCTGCTCGACTTTGGGTAGCAACGGTGATAGTTATGGTGAACCGACCGTTTGGAGGAGATGTTTTCACCCTGAGTTGTGGCACATTAGTTCTGAACCATTCCGCATCTTCCTGGTTCGCTTACCTCTTCGAGAAACCATCTCATTTGGTTGTCGGCCTTGTATTCCAGTTCTTTCTCATCCCAAACCTTGTCACAAGCATCGTGTATGCCTTCGATGAATGTGCATTTGTATTTGATGCCGTAACTCATCCGAGCGACGCGTGATGCGATAGTCATCCCCAAAGTGGTAGAGAGGCCCTGTTGAATAAGACCTTGGATGACCGCACCGCGACAAATAGCAGTCCATCTAAATTGTTGTTAGTCATGAAGAAACACAGATGCCTGGCTTATCGAAGCACAAATACTCACGGTTTGGTTCCGCGTGACTGCAGCACAGTTGGCTCGAATCGGTCCCGAAGGCGGTTGAAGAGATATCGGCTGCGACCAAACCCTCCGACAAGAACGATGTACTGGATATTTAAGTTAAACGATTGATTGTAGTTAAATATTCAAGAATTAAATACCTTGGGTGCCTTGCCGTATTTCTGTTGAATAGCATCGACTTGCCGATTCACCAGGGCCTCAATCTTGCTCACGATTGGGGAGAAGACAGACAAGATCTCGCCACTATAAACAAAATCAGTAAGTCGAAAATCATCTATATGTTCCATTCTTACGAGGTGAACTCCAAAGTTGTGCGACTTTTCAAGCCCTTGGATGAACTTTTGTTGCAGACATCAGGAAGATCGACCAGCCAGAGTTTCTGTTGATTAGTGAACTGGTGTTTGATGCCGTGCTCCCATTGATCATTGAGAAACTTCTTCTCATCAGACTTTTTGACCATGTCCCAAGTGCCATCGGGGATTTGGGTCTTGACGAGCTCGACGAATCCTTCATCTAGGAACAGCGCTCCACAAAGATCGCCTGGTTGCAGGTCAGTCACTCAGAAACAATGAAGATGAGTGCGTCGATGTATGCTATGGTGACTCACCGTCGCCTTTCACACATTCTTTGACGCTGCATGGGCCTGTAGATTCGAACATGTAGCTGATGATGTCCTTTTGCATGTAAGCAGGGAACAGTTCGGCTTGAAGATGGACTTACAACCGTGCCACCCCCCGCATCGCAAACAACGATAGTATCCTCAGCCTGAGAGTATTTTAGCTTACTTATTCTCCAGAATGCCACGTATTGTACTGTACCTGGATGGTCGATCGTTTAGCAGCGTCTTTGAGGGTGGCGAGAGCAGCGGCCTCTGGTTCAGTGATGAAGCGAAGATTAGTGGCGCCTGCTGGGCGCGAGTCAAGGATACCTGAAGCCCGGACAGTTCCTCTCATTCTACTCTGTGCATAGGCGGGCCAAATAGCTGGCATGGTGATGATAACGTGCAGCTTGGACTGCTCCACCACATCCGAACCCAGAGCATCTTGGATGGACTCCATCGAGTGGTTCCAGAGTTTACGGAGGAAAGCCGAAATGATATCATCAGAACTCTTTTTGGTTTCGTTCTGAATTCGAAGAGCTTCCTGCAAGTGAGTTGATGAGGCCACTTCAGCTGGAAGGTCTTTGGTGTCAAGTAGGAACAGTTTGAACCACTTTAGAGGTTCAGCATTGAGAGGAACCGAGTACCCCCATTTGACTTCCATGTTCTTCTCATCGAAGTACAGTTGGGAGGGCGCCTTGTCTTTATCGGAGCAAGAATGAAGCTCCGCATCCCAGCTGGTCACGATCTCAATATTGTCGGGCTCTTTGGAGTACGACCAGGCGACACCTGAGAACCTCCAAACACTGTTAGGCACTAGATTTTCTCGAATACATGATTGACTTACGTAGTTCCAAAGTCGATGCCAATGATGATGACATCTCGTGGAGGTTGGTCCGCAGCCATGCTGCCGGTGGTCTTGCTGTCGTCGTAGTAGTGGTAGATGAAGAGGAGATGACTGCCACGAAGAGGGACGATGGTGAAGAAAGAAGAAGCTGAAGATGGGAGAGGAAGAAGGAGAAGAAAAGAACATTGAAAGGAAATTTAGGCAGCGAGTGATTAAGTCAAATACAGGAAAATTTTAATTTGCAGTGTTGGCAGTTCTCGACAGTGTTCGCCAGTTGCATAAAAATAAATAATATTGACGAACCTGCCGCACAGTGATTCACTAAAATCATAGATATTCTTAAAGGAAACAATAGGGGTAACATTAACCAAAGTTTTCCTACTGCTAAGATGTCTGCCTGCAGTACTGGCATTGCTTTTATTTTCTCGGTGGCTGTTCTCTTCCTATCTGCATCCACCCTTCTTAGAGTAAACGCCCGCGTTTTCTTTCGCCCTGTGAATATCTATTGATTGAACTCTCATACAACAGGTAAGGATTCTACTCTCTGCGAAAGTCTTGCGAGCCTCAAACCTACCTGCGACTATAGCATCGGCATTTGGAAATCGTCCCTAACTGAGAACTTTGAACAGACGACAATGCCAGTCATTTGTCTCAAGTAGACCAAGCAGGAATATCACAAAGATGGCATCCGGACAACGAGGAACTGACAGAGGTTTCTACCCTGGAACTACTGTACCTACGAACGCTCGTTATGGTCCTGGATTTCAACATTCAGTTGACCTGCGAAGCCATGCAAACCCGCCATTGCAATACATGGGTATGCAACACAATGTGGCCTACTCCGACTATGCCCCAATGAACGAACCCTGGAATCATCAGCAAGCACGAGTGAATTCCTTTTCGCAACATTCTGAGCAGACTGCTGAAGCACAGAGGTCTGTTTTCGAGCGTTTCTCAGCCAGGATCAACCCATTCGTGAGGACTACAGGCAACCAACCTGATAACCAACAGTACGAACATTTGATCGATCAAATCAAGCATTTCGAAAGCAAGCTTGAGCAAGCTACACACCATAGCCGGGAACTCGAATCAGAAAACATGGCTTTAAAGCAAGAATTGAAAGAGTCGGATTCCAGACTCGCAAAAGCTCTCAAGGAGCGCGATGAATACAAGCGCATCAGCGACGGTAACGACTGGGCAGGGTCAGTAAAGGTATCAGACGACGATGTTCAAGACAAATGGAAGCAGCTCGACTACAACATCCGTTCCCTTGCGAAAGCGTTGGCCAAATGTCCCGTCATCCTACCAACTACTGATCGCACCAAAATACGGTTCTCCACCATAGCTTCCCACTGGATGAGCCTGCTGGCCGATGAAGACTACATAGAATGGACCATACAGGCTTATCTATGGGTTGTTGTGCGCGAAAGAGTTTTCCGAGGGTCAGGCCAAATTTGGGGTGGTGATCATGTCCAAGGCTTGAAAATCCTTCGACTAGACCTTTTTAGTAAGTGATAACCTTTATACTCAAGGAGGAATCTGACGATGACTCCCCAGACCATGCCTTCAAAATCCATCGTTTTGGACTGCCAGGATCAAGTATCCACCACGTTGCAAGGTGGTCTATTCAGGGTGCTTCTCTCCTCGGACACCTCTCTAGACGTGACCCGGAGAGTCTGAAGAATATAGTGAGGGGAGAATTGGATGAAGTGAAAGGCTTTTGCAACATAGTCTTGAGCAAGTCGAATATTGATTTCCTTCAGGGGATGCTGGATATTTTTGAAAACGCGCTGGAACTCGATGAGATTTTCATGAAGTCTAAGGCGTTCTTTGCGGTCCGCTTGTGTGTTCCATCGAAGCAGGGACTAGTGCGATTCGATGCCAACAAGATGGAGGCTCTTGCGTATAGCGAGACACTCTCTTCTCAGACCATTGTTGATTTCATCGTGTCGCCCTTCCTCAGAAAGAGTGGAAATTCTGATGGTTGCAACTACGAAGATACGATGGTCCTTTGCAAGGCCTCTGTAGTTTGCCGTTGAGCTGATATCATCATTGGAGGCTGCGGGACGACAAGAAGCATGGCAATGCGATCCAAGTGATATTCAGCAACAGAATGAACATGCTCTAGGAATGCTTCCCGAGGCACCGCATCTCACCATTTAGGGACAGCAAAAAGCAGAAGGGCTTTAACATCCCGTCCGAACTTACATGAAACCAAGTTAGCACACTTCACGGAATGGGAGATAGTCGTGGTAATAATGTCAGAGTTGTTAGTTATCAGAACGTCTTTCTTTACACGAAATTGTATCACCGTTGTGAAATGCACAGTACTCTCTAACTCAATTCACCTTTACACAGAAGAGGAATAGTGTGCCGCAGACCGGCTGCGGCTGTCAAGACCACGCGGGGTGGGTTTCGGTGAGAGGAGCACGAGGGATGGTCAGCTGTCACAGCACAAAGTCTGTGTTATGGTGATACCGAGCAGGTAGCGAGCGAGCTACTGACGCACTACGAAGGCGAAAACGGCGGCCTCAAAATGGATGAAGGAGGAGTAATTTGATACATCATTATGTTGATTTCTGCGGTCATGGAAGAAAAGAGATTGACAGTGAGGGGTTGAACATGTGCCTCGTAGTCTCAGTCTTGGCCTTTTTGCCATTAGTGGTGTTGGTTGTGGTGGTTGATATCGAGTTGTCAGGTAGGATAGTATGCTATCCTAGGAAGTGACATGGATATGTGAACTGATTTGTATTGAGTCCGACCGTTTGACCGAGTTCCTTGACTTGTTTCTCAGAGAAATGAATCGTGAATGGTCGAGATGAATCAAGCTCTTGCACGTGCCAATCGGTTGACTCCAAACGTCCAGGGGTTGAGTTTTGACGTTACATATCAAAGCTCTAGATGCTGTACTGTGCTGTATATGTATGCTATGACCTGTTGATCTGTCTATCTTTGTTACAGTCTCGATCTGATCTGTCGAGACACTGATTCAGGTCCCGAGACCAAACGATGGGACGATTTCATAACCTTGGCGGAGGAGGAATACCGATGATTGTTAACGCGTGTTAATTACTCTTATCGGGTCTTGGCTCTTTTTTAACCTTGACACTCACCCTCGCACGTATCAACCAAGGCGACTAATTGCTTCATACCCCTGCTGTGTGGTCTATTTACAGCCAACCCAACCCAACCTCGCACTACTGAAGCTCTCCCCTCCATTGGGCGCCGATCAAAGAAAACCACCCCGGACGAGCAAAGTCTTGGCTTTAGTGGTTCTCATCGGAGGTTGTTTTGATTTGGTCTGTCGTATTTGTTGTTGAAGTCTTTCTGTGACCTCTGTAGTACAGTCTCTCAGTTCCATGTCAATGAACATATCAACTTCACAGACGACTATGCTATCTTGACAACAAAGAAAAAGAAAACTGACAAAAGGTGTGGAACCTTAATTGTCATAGCCTGAACCTGAGCCGCCACTTTTTAACTCGCTTCGCTTCGACCTTTCCGGTTCCGCTAATAATACGCTCTCCTCGTCTCTCTAGGCGTTACTACTCTACTGTAGCGAGTGGACACTGTAGGTGAGGTGAGCTTCGCTTCTCGACCGGCCTCAACTCAAGGTCCATTATCTCTACCTACTCTTCCTTGCTCTGGATTTGTCTTGGCTTTTTCTTGGGGTAAATAGTAGGGACCAAAAGGTGGAGAGAGTAGTTGCCTGCCTTAGCTATTAACCTACCTTACCTTAGCTATCTCATCTTTGCAACACACTTGTCTCGTCTGTTGTTTCTTCTTCTTGCAACAAACTCTCTTCCCACCAGACAAGAGCCTCATCCCGTCGCAATTGGTTCTATCTTTATCACCGTCTGTTTGACTGTGTATCTCTGTTTGATTGTCTAATACAGACACTTGATCATTCACGTTATCAACGACCTTGCCATCTGTACTCTACTCTACTCTGCTTTGCTCTGCTCTGCTCTACTCAATCCAATCGACGTCATTCGCATGCGAGAACCGCCTTGAATAGACGCCGCCCGTTGTACTTATCCTTCCTATCTTTGCTTCCTTCACCTCACATCGCCTTTATCATTACGAACCCTTGCACCTTGCACCTGTACTTCTACTCTACCTCTCTACCTGTGCCGTATCATCCATACTATACCTATACCGTTACCGATACCGATACCATCTTGCGCCAACGCCCCGACGCTCAACGTTTTGCCCTTAAAACGCCTTGGCAATCTGACTTTTCAGTCTTATCATAGTTGCTTTTGTTGTTAGTCTCGACCTAAACAACAGCTACTCAATTACCTCCATTATACCCGACAATTCTTTTTTTGTTTGTTTTGTTTGTATGTCTACCTAACTCTTCTGACTCTACTACTCTACTCTCCATCTCTCATCCTCCACACTGTGGTTATTTTTTCCCACTTACGGTATCTACTGCTGTATGCGCCGCAACTTCTGCACCCACTCACTCTCACTCTCTTCACTCACCTTCTATCTCATTCTCAGAAAGTGAGTCACCCTAACGTGGACCATCTCTAGATCCTCCGACTCGGTCTTTGATCATTCAGCGCTATCTCCGATCTTCTTTCGGTTCGCGCTTTCTATCCTCTCCGGCCTCATCCCGGCGTTAACGGACCTCCCCACGACGTCATCACCGCCGCAAAACCCACCCGCCGACTCACTTCAACACCATCTTGAAGATTACAACAAAAAAGTAACTATCTACAGTAGTGCTTCGGATAGAAGCATCTTGTCAAACTGCCCAAAACGGACGCATCAAGGAGTCAAAGCCGCTCCTCCTTCTTCCTAACCCTCGATCGCTTTTTTCACCCTCCGTAACACCTCCCTTGACCTAACCGCTCGGCGATATCTCACCTGCGTCGACGCCAAGAATTGTTACGAATCATCGGACCCCATCGCCTGTCCGCCCGCCTCTTACCAACCAACAACCAACCGAGCCTGAATTTGAGTCGTCCGTTGGTCATAGTCGAGGGCAACAAATACCATGGGAAACAACAACTCCAGCCAAGGCGGATCTGGCTCCAAGGGCTCTGCCGGGCCTGATGGACCTCTTCAGTCTTACCCGTCTTTTAGTCGGTCTGACACCAAGGAATCCTCTCGTTCGTTCCGTTCCCTAGGATCCAAGATCCGCAGCAGCAGCAAGTCGGACAGCCCTAGGAACTCAAGGGTTTTGTCCAACGGCGAAAATCCGACCGAATCTAAGAGCGAGGAAAGACGTTCCAGTAGGCATGGACGTTCAAGCTCGTCCCGATTGAGCCGTAGCGAGCTCCCTCCCCTCAACACCGCCGGAACAGACATGTCAGCATCCGAATCGGCCGTTGCAGATTCCGCCGTCGGGGAGGACCAGCCTCCTCCTTCTCCCGTCCACGGTAACACCAAAGGCGGTAACCACGATGTTAGTGCCGCGCAAGCATCGGGAGAGGTCGATCACGTTTCGGATCAGCCTCCCTCTGTCAATGCTGGAGCCAATGCGCACATGCAAGCTCCAGGACAGTCGATTCTGGTTAAGCGCGAGAACACCATCAACCCAGTCAACGCTAGTCCGTCTGATGAGTCCAAGGTTGAGGGCAACTCCAACGTCGCCATGTCTGAAATTAAGGATATCGATCTCGACGACTTCATTAAGAGACTCTTGGATGCGGGCTACGCTGGAAAGGTTACTAAGAGCGTCTGTCTCAAGAACGCTGAAATTGTTGCTATCTGCCAGAGAGCACGAGAAGTTTTCTTGTCGCAGCCCGCTTTGTTGGAGTTGGATGCGCCTGTCAAGGTTGTGGGTGATGTCCACGGACAGTACACCGATGTTATCCGGATGTTCGAGATGTGTGGATTCCCTCCCAACTCAAACTACCTTTTCCTTGGCGACTACGTTGATCGAGGAAAGCAGTCGCTCGAGACTATCCTGCTGCTCCTCTGCTACAAGCTCAAGTTCCCCGAGAACTTTTTCCTCCTCCGAGGAAACCACGAATGCGCCAACGTCACACGAGTTTACGGCTTTTACGATGAATGCAAGCGAAGGTGCAATGTCAAAATCTGGAAGACGTTTATTGACTGCTTTAACACTCTTCCTATTGCCGCGATCGTCGCCGGCAAGATCTTCTGTGTTCACGGAGGATTGTCACCAGCGCTAGTTCATATGGACGACATCCGAAACATTGCTCGACCTACTGATGTCCCCGATTATGGACTGCTCAACGATCTTCTTTGGTCAGACCCCGCAGACATGGAGCAAGATTGGGAAGCAAATGAAAGAGGCGTTAGTTATTGTTTTGGTAAACGGGTTATTACGGAGTTTTTGGCAGTACACGATTTTGATCTTATCTGTCGAGCACACATGGTGGTTGAGGATGGCTATGAATTCTTCAACGATAGGGTTTTGGTGACAGTCTTCAGTGCCCCCAATGTAAGTCATTCCCTCCCGGATTACCCCGATCAACGGCTAACGCGCTTAGTACTGCGGTGAGTTTGATAACTGGGGCGCCGTTATGTCGGTATCAGCCGAGTTGCTCTGTAGCTTTGAGCTGCTTAAGCCTCTCGACTCGAGCGCTCTCAAGAGCCATATCAAGAAGAGCCGAAACAAGCGCCAGCATATGCTCAACAGTCCAGTATGTCACAAAGTTAATCCTTGTCTGAGCTTCTACTAACTTTTCACAGCCCGCCATGATCCAGCCTCAGAGCATGTAATGATGTACATATCGCAAATACGTATCCGACTTTTTATGCCAGCTTTCTCCATTACGAAACATTCATTTACACCAACGACGGCACTTCGAGGGCAACCCGGAAAATGCTGTCATCTTTGAGCAGAACAAACAGCGCAAAACAAACAGATCAACTCTAATTAGAGTATGAATAAGGTCTACACACGTGGCCTCGTACTAAGAACAAGTACATTCAACACGCGGTGGCCAAGTATCACGGTGTGACAGCCGTAAAAGGTCATGGTCTCTGCTCCGAGTGACGGACGTAACTGTCCTGAACATACAGCCTGAGATGGCTGAACGGCGCGCAAGGCCCAGAACAGCGCCGCTGTGTATACGCTTTGGAGTTTGGGAACGATTGGCCTATGCTTGGCGCACTTTGTAAACGGTCGATTGATTGATGGGAGGATTGGAAGGGTACAATCCTATAGAGTTATTCATGGGTTTATAGCAAGATCTGGGATCTTGGTTTTTGTGCATAGCAACAGGAATTAATTACAAGCAATTTCTAGTAATTTGTTTCTTGTTTATATACTCTCTCCTCATGACTTGTTTCTTTCATGGTAAATGGTGAACTCATGTGTAGATGCTGCCAAGAGTTGTGATTGGCCAATGCGGGGTGTCTCTGCTTAGTCACGAATTCTTGGTGTCGAAAATTGATCATCTAAACTACCGACAATCAGCTTCACCACATCAGACAACCACCGCCAAAATGCAACGCCACGCCTTCCGTTCGGTGTGCAGCCGGACAAGGCCAGAGCTCGAGCAGGCCTCGGATGCTCTCCGAAACTATGCCCGCCAATTCTCGACTTCACAGATCCAGGCTGCCGATGGTCCCAGCGCCCCGAAGCCGGCCGCTCGTCCCGCCCGTCCAGCTCAGGCTGGTGGTCCCAAGGTCCTTGATATAAAGAATTTGCCTATGCGTGGCCGGGGCGGTCTGAGGGGTCGTGGTGGTCTTCGTGGCGGTCTTCGTGGACGAGGCGGATTCGCTGGCAGGGGAGGATCTTCAGCTGGAGATCGCTCATCCTCGCCTGTTCGCACTGGGTCGCCCATGACAAGAGGCCGAGGCGGTTTTGTCGGTAGAGGCCGCGGTGGTGGTGGTGGTGGCCGTGGGCGTGGTGGACGCGGTGGCCGAGGAGGAAGAACCGGTGGTCGAAGGGACGATGAAGAAAACAAGGATAGAAACAGGGACCGAAACGAGTTCAACCAACTGGACCCCGATGAGCAGTCGTTCGACGACAGCATTCGATTCGGCATGCGCTCCGAGTACAGACCATCCCTCACAATTGAATCTATCAACGAATTCGCCCCTGCTGCACCAAGCACTATCTCCGGAAAGTCAGCCACCGTTCTCCAGAACCTAAGCGTCCTCGGCACAGCAGACCACGTCGGTGCGCCACATGCCTTCCAGGCTAGATACTACGCCTCCGAGATCGAATCCAGTGGTATTCGCTTCTTCGCCGACCCAGAGGCTAAAAAGGCCGCTGAGGAGCACCTCCAAGAGAAACTCAAGGCCGAAGGCAAGGAGTCTACCGGTCCCATCATCACCGACACTGAGGAGTCTATTCGTCAGGTCATCACACAGCGAGCTATCCAGGGTCAGCACGAGACCCCTAAGTTCGCATCAGACCCCATTGGAGTGTCTCGCTCATGGCATCTCCGATCTGAGACGTACTCTACCAACGACGTCAACTCGTTCCAGACAAAGTTGACGTCGCTTCTGGAAAAGAAGGGCGCAGCTGGTGGTAAAGGTGGAAAGGCTCGCGCTTAAAAGAAATCTGTATTAGATCTTAGGATCAGTGTACACTTGTCACGATATGTAATACTACAAATATTCTGCATCTATCCTACAACCCCAGTCTGTGCATCTATAGTTGACGAATTGTCTGTGCCTCTTCCTGGTCAATCTCCTTCATCTTCTTGTCCTGCACCTTTTGCAGCTCCTTCTCGGCCTTCTTGACGATGTCAGGGAGAACGGTGCCTGACTTCTTCCAGTCCTTGAGGGTCTTTTCGTGTCGTGATCGAGCATTGCGGATGCGGTCCTTCCACTGCTGAACAGCCTCCTTGATTCGTCGCTCGACATCGTCCTTGCGTTCTAGCTCTACCTTGAGAAGAAGCTCGAGCTCATTGTCCTCTGATCGCTGAGGCTGTTGGTTGAATTCCTTGCTCGATTGAACCGCTGACATAATGGGCTTGATATATTCCTTATCGTTGACCAGTAGTGAAATGGCTCGGCCAGATCGAGGAACAACCTGAGCAAGCTCTCTGAGGGGAAACGTAGCATCGGCACCCTCCTCATCCTTGACAGCCACGGGTAGTGAACCCAAGTTTGTAGGGTTAAATCGTCCACCATGAATCATACCCGCCAGCTGAGTCTTGAAGTGTGCATCGATGGGTTGGTACGCAGCAATAACAGCTGTAAAGTCGAGAGGATCCTCTGGGTCAGGCATAGGCACCTTTGCGGTGTCATACTCAGCCTTGTTCATAGACCCCGCAGCCGCCTTCGCATTGGCAGTGTTGGGGCTGTTTGCAGGCGCCGTGATCTTTCGCTTCTTAAGAAGCGAGGGAGATGTGCTGAATGCGCGAGGGCTGGCGGCTATCGAGCGGAGAGGAGCTGGTCTAGTTGACTGTCAGTTGATCAATTGCATGATTTTAGTGAGGTCGTAGTGAAGCAATGTTTGACGGGACATACCCCTCTGAGCGCACCAGCTGGCGCAGACAGGTCCTTAGAGGTGCATTGGCTCGTGAGAGTGACATTGTAAAGAATGTGTGGCAGATACAGCAGTTTCGGGTATTTCGCAGGTCTTGGTCAAGATCGAAATTCCTGCACGACGTCAGTTCGATGGTGGGTTCTGCTAGTGATAAGATAAGACATACTATTCTAGGACAAGAGTGTAAGTGGAGGTGTTCCAAACATATCATCAGCACAGAAGCAGATGGAAGAATACAATGGCATTGAAGTTCATATTAGTAGATCATGCGATCAGTAACATTTTTATTCTTCTCTAAAAAAAATTAAAAAAAAAAAGAGGCGAAGAGGAAGATGTTCAGTCTATTGCTACATGGCTATCCACTCAAGTTGTCCAGTTGACTTCAGCAACTCATCGTTGGACAACAGCCCACAGCCCAAACCAATCAAGTTCAGACTTTGGCTCTTGTCATAACTCTGAGCTGCTCTATGTAACTGTATTCGACATTCATATGCATTTGGCCCCCACAATTAGTCTTACTACACCACCCTGTTGGTGTACCCCGCAGACTCAGCAACGTGGCCAAAAAGGATGATATGAATGCTTTCATCAAGACAACACCACATCATACACGTCTCTGATCGTGGCAGGGTTCGAACCTGCGGCCTGCTGCGAATTACATAGGAATGTAAAGCAGATGTGATAACCACTACACCACACGACCTGGTTAAGATGGTGTTGTTTGTTGTGGAATATACGCTCTGTGCCCCGGGAGGTCCGAAGCACCACCACGCGCTCACCGATTGAGATATCACTGAAACAACTGCCAATTACTATAAACAAGTAATATGAAAAGCTAAAACCCCGGAAACCTTGCCGCTGTCACTGTCAGTCCTCAGGCTGAGTTGACGATTGATGCTACGGAGCATGATGGACTTGCCCGACATCTTTCAGAGTTCAGCCATGATAACAAAAGTAACTAATCAAGTAACTCGTAGTTTAAGCTAGTTTCAGAGACTTCTTACAGAGTCGAAAAAGAAGATGTGTTCGTCGAGATACTTTTACTGGCTTCAACCGATCTGCTGCGCACGGGAGACATATCTCATCTCTTGAGTTTCTGACGGCCAAGTTCTCCAGTATCCTAACAACTATATGCACGCAGGATCTAATAATTATGGCATGGAGAACATAATTGCGCTCTTACTACATTTTCATATGGTAACTTATCTTTCGCGAATACTTGCCTATTTTGTCGATATGAACGGCCCGGTCAATCATTAAAATATGGGGAAACCTTGAGCGATTGCCGGTGTCAAAACTCCTGGAAGCTAATAAACGGTAGCAAGGGCAAAAAGATGTGATATACTGACTCATTGTAAAAGAATTTCTCGGTGACTGGCAGTAACAGGCCGTGCCTCTCGTTACCGGTTCTGCCGGAGCCGATTTTGGTGTCGAGATTAGAGATGCCGGCTCCGGGAGTTACCCCACACAAGCTCTGAACCGGGCGGGTAGCTTTAACAAGACGTCACCCCGCCATCACTAAACCAACTTGATTGTCATTACATTTCCTTTCATCAACAGTCAATAATTATAGCCTGGCCTTCTTGACTGCTGATATCTCGAATTAATTGACTGCAAAAATCTCAATTGGCAGTTAGGTAGATAGTCAAGATGGCTCTACTTCAACGTCTTGTTGCTCCCTCGGCGCGAGGTGCGCTGCGACAGTCCCCAGCTATTACCTTGATGATTACGCGAAAATCATCCAACGCTTCTCCTCCAAAGGCAAGTAACTGACTGCTCACAATTGATTTAGTTGAACACAGACTAACAATCTCCAGCTCAAAGATCCCTCTCTTCTCAAGCAGGATGTCTGTTACGTCAACGGCGAATGGGTCAAGGCCAAGTCGGGCAAGACATTCAAAGTAAATGGTGCGCTTCAATCGCTACCTCTTTGTATCATCACATACTAACAACTGCAGATCCCTCCACCGGCGATCTCATTGGTACCTGCCCTGAGTTCGATTCCAAAGACGCTCAATTAGCCATTCGCGCAGCCGCCGATGCCTTCCCTTCCTTCCGCAATAAGACAGGCCGTGAGCGCTCTAAGCTTCTGCGCGCCTGGTACGACGAAATGACCGCCAACGCGGAGGATATCGCAAAAATTATTACATGGGAGAATGGAAAGCCCATTGCTGATGCTAAGGGCGAGACAACTTATGCTGCCAACTTCCTCGAGTGGTTTAGCGAGGAGGCTCCACGAGTATACGGCGATACAATCCCCAGTTCGGTGCCCGGAAACCGTGTCTGGACTATCAAGGAACCTGTTGGAGTTTGTGGTCTGATCACACCGTAAGACGGCCTGCCTCTTACTTGAAGTTAGATGCTGACCTCTCTAGATGGAACTTTCCCGCTGCCATGATCACCCGAAAGATCGGACCTGCCATGGCCGCAGGATGTACAGTTGTCGCAAAGGCTCCCGCCGAGACACCCTTTACGTCACTAGCCCTCGCCGAACTCGCTCACCGCGCAGGGATCCCCAAGGGTGTCGTAAACGTTGTGACTTCTCACGAAAACACTCCTGAGCTGGGCGAGCTTCTTACTTCTGACCCCACCATCCGCAAGGTCTCTTTCACCGGTTCTACCGGAGTTGGCAAGCTTCTCATGAAGCAGTCAGCTGGTACTCTCAAGAAGCTCTCTATGGAGCTTGGCGGCAATGCTCCTTTCATTGTCTTTGATGATGCCGACGTCGATGCTGCCGTGGCCGGAGCTATCGCCTCCAAGTTCCGATCTTCAGGCCAGACTTGTGTCTGTGCTAACCGAATCTATGTCCAGCGCGGTATCTATGATGAGTTCGTGTCCAAGTTCACCGAGAAGGTCAAGTCTTTCAGCGTAGGAAACGGTTTCGACCAGGGTGTCACACATGGACCTCTGATTCACGATAAGGCGATTGACAAGGTCGAGGCTCATGTAAAGGACGCTGAGAAGAAGGGTGGAAAGATTACCATTGGCGGCAAGCGACTCAACGATCTTGGCTCCAACTTCTACGCCCCTACCGTCATCCGCGACATGACTCCCGAGATGGACATGGCCTCTCAAGAGACATTTGGACCCGTCGCTGGTCTCTTCCCCTTCGAGACAGAAGAGGAGGTCGTCAAGATGGCCAACAACTCCGAGGTCGGACTGGCAGGTTACTTCTTCTCTCGCGATCTCGAGCGTGTGCACCGTATCGCTGAGTCTCTGGAGGTGGGTATGGTTGGTGTCAATACTGGCCTCATCTCCGATGCTGCTGCGCCCTTCGGTGGTGTTAAGGAGAGTGGTTTCGGTCGTGAGGGATCTCTGTACGGTACCAGTGAGTACCAGATTACAAAGATGATTACATATGGAGGCATGGGTAAGCCTCTTCAGTCATAGGGATAAGGATATAATAAAGCTTAGTTTATCATTTAATAAAGAATAAGAGCATCATAAGAATAGATCATGAGAACTTATCCAAACCCTTGGCTTGTAAGTGGGATGGCCGTTTAACTATAATGTAGAGCAGCCTGGGGCCCATTGTGTCCGTTATCCTGAAACTTAGAGACATCTTTTTGATACATTTTAGAAAATGCTTGTCTTTTCAAGCTAGATAGATAAATAGTATATAACAGTATGAAAGTTGTGCCTCATTGGGCCTCAAAGATTGTTTCTTGGTATTCCATATCATCCCAAACTCCAAACACCACATGCTAATTAAGGATAGTAGTCCAGCCATAGACATTTTCCAGTCATTATCCCTCAATATTCGTTCATCTGTATCTGGTCTGTTGTGCCCGTAGTGGCAGCTGGCGATCCAAAGTGTGGAACGCTTGTGTTCGGGGAGTGTATGGCATCGCTTGAGCATCAGCTGTCTTCATATTGTGCATTTCCCAGACACCTCTCTCTTTCGGCTCCGAAGTCGTGGATCCCTCTTCTTCTTCATCATCGTCAGAAATATCGTTAATCTTATTAGGAAGCAGGGCGTAGATTGAGAAGCCGAGGTTGCATAGATAAACAACGCTACACAGTTGTCAGTACAGTTCCATTTCATCTACTTAAAGTGCAACTTACAGCATGTATACACACACCACAAGTGAGTATTTGGCAATCATGCAGCTGCTGTACTTTCCATAACGCTTTGAGATGTCGCACCCAATACGGTAGTACCAGGCTACGGGTGCAGGATATCGTGGGTCGGCAAAGTCGGGTCCGATAGTTCCGTAGGTGCTGACAGTGTAGAGAGCGACCAAGCTCACGTTGATGAAAGTGGCAAAGATCGGGTACCAGCATCTCATGATAAAAGCTGTGAGCTTGCCGAGAAGGAAGAAGAGCGAGATGACCGAGATGGCCACATTGAAGTCGGTAAACCTTGTTCATGTTATACAGTATTCATGTGATGGCCTTTCAAGGCAACTTACGTTCTTGTCCAGACCAGGGCAACCTTGGGCAGAGGTCGATGGTTGGCATATGCGTAAAGAATCATGGCAGGGTTTGAATTGAGCGGAGGATCATGCTCCCAACCAATCCTCCACATATCGCTTCGGTAGAGATCAGGTTGAGAGATGCCAAAGATGACCAGGGCGGGCACAACTCCGAGCAACTCAAGAACCATCAACCACCAAGTTGCTAGCCTCGCTGGACGGGGCCATTTTCGAAAGAGAATTTTATACGTCCGTGACTTTGCTGGTTTATCCATGTGCTCCTGAGATGAGCGGCCGAAAATGGGAAGCTTCATCTTGTCGATGTTGTATATCTGATCTTGTTCAGGTGGCTGACTGTTGTTTCGTTCGTCGTTGGCTGCTAGCGGAGCAGCTATAGTTGGTTACACATGCGATATCGTTGCAGAGCCTTATGAGTAGTTGAAGCTCTTCAAGTTTGTTCCTCGCTATGGCTGGCCTGCAGCTTTAGATTTCAGTTGAAGATGAAAAGAAGCCGTTCAGGTGGCCAGGTCGGGGGTGGGCAGCCGTTTAAGGGCCTTCAAGGCGGCCAGCGAAAGTGCGACGGATCGGCTGAAGAGGGAACCGCATACGAATACAGTAAACTAGTGAGGGGGCCGCAAGGGTTTCCCCAGCTGTGAGAGGCTCATGGCCTGTGAAGAAAACCGCTCTTACCACTGCAATAAGTGTGATGCCGTGTGAAAAGGGCCTGTGAGCGGCAACCAAAAGGCGAGAGGCGGGCGTCTGCAGTGACACTCAGTATGCCAATCACTACCAGCATCTAAAGCGTAGCCAATGGTGTTGCAGAGTTGCTTGGCCATCACCACTCGTCTCCTCTGTTAAGCGCCCGGGTGGAATATGGTGAGATGCGCGATGCTGACCAGAGGGCCCGATTGGCTGGGCACGAGGTTGGAACTGCAACCTCATGAGTCTGACTGGCCAATCAAAATGCGAGTTGTATAGTTGAAGATGTGCCTCCAGAGTCCGGGTTGCTTTCACAGCAGGGATTTAAGCCGCCATCTTTTGCCTTCAAGTGCTCGCAGATTCGAATCCGATGTGATCTTCCCGTCCGGAAGTACGGCTTGAACCGATTTTTGCATTGTATCCATATGTTGGTTCATGGCCAGTCTTGTTAAGTTTTAGCCGCCTGCTACTGTTTATCAGTCGAGTGATAGCAGAAATGGCATCAGTTGTGATATTCAACATACAACCATCAGCCGTGAATTGAACCATGAGGAAGGTCAAACAGCTGCACTAAGATGTTGTATAATGAGGATCCTGCCTCAGTCATCAAATGTGAAATGGTCATCTGGCGGCTAACTGTAGCAGCAATGACGTTCTTGCACAACCGTAAAGTCAAGAGTTGTACTTGGAATATCTCGGCTTGATATATTTTGTCAATCCAGGCTTCTGGACCTCTTGTTTCTTTTCTTTTTTTTCTGAGTGAGGGTATTCCCAGTTGTCCTCAGTGTTCTCAAGTTTGGTTTGGGATGCATTGAGACCTCTACATATCTCACCAATTTCC
Organism: Fusarium coffeatum; assembly: GCF_003316985.1. Lineage (NCBI taxonomy): Eukaryota > Fungi > Ascomycota > Sordariomycetes > Hypocreales > Nectriaceae > Fusarium > Fusarium coffeatum. Next base: position 120,273 of record NW_022158008.1, read on the forward strand.
TGGCCATGAGAACAGATCAGAAGAAATTGCCTGCGATCAAAAGTTCATGAAAAATCACCGTTGTTGGCCTGAACGAGACCCTTAACACTTGTTGCAGCTCGCATACTTCCAGTACTCAAACGAACGACGGAGGAGACCCAGCTCCCTCACAGCTCTCATGAATGCCAAGAGTCGGTGACTAAGCGAAATCACGAACGTGAAAAAAAAAACCAAACTCAGCGAAAGGTAAAGAATGCACTTGAACCAGCCACAACGTCACATCACCACTTGGTGCGGTGGAAGCTCCGCCGTCACGGCATCAACGGAGTGGCTGAACGGGAACGACCCGTCAGAAGAATTGATTGATGACTGTATTTTAAGCAGTCCAGTCCAGTCAGTGGTCTCACCACAATCACCAAGCGACAGGATCCACACCGCTTCGGAATTGGGAAGTTCTGGGCGCTTCATGTGTTCTGTTCTGTCCGTTAAAGCCGTGGGGGCTCCAGCTCCAAGTCCAGTCTGAGCTTGAGCTATAGATCGGACAATTATTCTGCACGAAAGACACCATGTCGGCCGAACGAACTCTATTAGTGACGGATGATGAAGCAGATTCAACATTACGTACTTCGTGGATACCAGATGGTAAAAAGTTCCCGCTTCGGCTTTAAGTTCAATATCACCAATCGTTCGGAGGCTCAATTCATGGACGTTTTCTGAAGCCAAAATTCAAGGTCAGACTCTCTTGCAGCCAAGAACCAGGGGTCAGACTTCGAGACCGTGTTCTCTGAAGACGCTTGTGAACAAGTTGGATCTCTGACAGGGGGGTTCAACTGAGGACGTGCGACAAGATGGGGCCCTTTTGAAAGCTCTCAAGGCTCAAAGCGTGGTAAAACAGACCGTTCTAGACCTCGCCGATCGTCATGGGTATTTCTTGATGTGGGAGAGTGAGTTCCACGCATCCGTTCCACAACCATTTTGCCCGTCGTTCATTGCTTTAGATCGGGAACTTTTTTTTGTCTCGCTCTTTTTTCTGGTTCTTTTTAGCTGCTCTCTTAATTAGTTGATGACACTCGCGTCCTCGAAGCTTGGGCTGGACTTCCGTTATCTTCTCTTTACGGATTCCCCTTTCTTGACATATGCGTACCTTGAGCTAGAGGTTAGGTTACAAACTGCGGCAATAAGAAATGCGTGCCTCGGTAGTTTCGTTTTGCTCCAACACCCCACCCCCTGTCAGCCTCAAAGACAGGTTTTACCAATGCCATTGCAGCGTCCCTCAGGGTCCTTTTTTGAGGCTGTTCTGTTTGACTCTTGCGACAAGTCATTCAATAAGTGAAATGAGAACACAAAAGCCTCCAGTCTGATATAGTCTGTGGGATTGAAAGGAGTGAAAGAACCAGCATCCTTGCATCGTATTGAATGACCCTATAATGACAGCCGAAGCAGCCAAGGTCACTAATATTGGTGCCGAGAGGTTGCACCGATGGTTCCGCCGCCGTTGATGTTTATAATAAACAGGGATCTTTGAAGGCATCGTGCATTTTCTGGTGTAAAGCACGTCTATCCATCCGCTTCTCTGCAATCAATGCGTCCCATCTCGATAAAACCCGACGACGAGGTACGAATCACGCGAGAACAAGTAGAGTCGGGATCTATTCGATACGATACGACGAGGATCGACAGAACAGGAAAAGAAAGGCCTGCGTCTGGTGAAGCTGAACCAGTAGCAGCCAAGATTTACCAAAAGTCAAAAGCTTGTTCGACTGCCCTTGTCTTTTTTGTGAGTGGTCGAAGGCGGTCTTGAGCGGGACGGACCAGGGCCGGTCTGATATCTGTTTGGTTTATTCTGTTTCTGTGTGCCAGAAAAGAGGCCGGTCGCATACCCAATGTGGAGACAGTTCAGATCGCGGATTATTTAGGGAGGGAGAGCTTCAGAACCAAATTCGTAGTTGGAGGTGTTTTGGCGAGCTTGGCGCATGTCCACCGAAGTTTCGATTTGGAGAAGGTGCTGTTCTGTAGAACCTTCCGGGTGCTGTAACCACCAGTGTTCCTTCCTTCTTAGGTTCTTTCCTTTCCCGCGTATTAGTCTTAGGTACCTATTCTGTTGATATCAGCACCACAATCATGAGTTTTCGTCGGGTTAGAACCCGGTCTGCAGGTACTCTGTACTCGACTGTAAAGTGGTCAGAACCCCTGTCCAACTCCCCTGCAGAGTTCAAGACCTAGACCTCGAAAGCGGGTAGGTTATTTGGTGCCAAGCCAAAAGACATCCACTTGCAAGCCGCCGCACGCCAGTTCCCCGTCCTAATCTCCATAACCCCCAGCATGAACCCCGGTTCATCAGTTTCTATGAAAGCCCATGAGTTTAGTTTGCTTTGCTTTGCTTTGCTTTGCTCTGATGTGCTGTTGGGCTGTGCTGTGCTGTACTGCGTTGTATTGTGCGTGTTGCGCTGTTGTTACCTGTACCTGTGCTTACTGATTCTCTCTGCCTGCCCTAGCTGAAGCTGAATTCAAGATGCATTAGGAGATCAACGTTGATCTTTTCTACCTCTAGGCTAGACATGTCTGTCATAGATTCAATTCCCCCTTTTGTCATTATCAATAGTGGCTAGTCCCCTAATCCAAGTCAGTCAGTCTCGTGCTGTGTTGGTTGATTTGAATCAACGAACGACATTTGACATCCAATTCCGTTTACCATTTCTTCTTCTTATCCATCATCCGTCCAGAAACAAATGCGGAGGAGTTCCTCTCCATATCTACTACCTACCTAAGCTCTACAGACTAACAAGCAGTACTTATCTCAGTTATTGCCACCTTTACCTTGCTGCATTAGACCTCTTCTCTTCAACCCTCTGATCTGCGTGTATGTAGAGACTTGCTGGCGTTGAGACATGACCTCTCCATTCTAATATCCCTTCTAGGCCCTCGTCCTCGGCTGATAAAGACGTCAATGGCCTTCTCTTTATCGACTATCTACTTCAGGGCTCCATAATCAATCACATACGGCTCTTTTCCCCGGTACTCGAAAGCCGCAACGCTACCTACCTTAAATCTCATGCCAGGACCCGTCCTTTTTTGAACCCGAGTCCGCCACTCCGAAACCTTGAACGGTTTCCGTCAAGTCCACAAGGTCGAATGCTTCCGTCAATTTACTTAATTATTCGGGTTCCTCTCCGCTATTGGTTTCTTTTGTTCCCCTTGATTTGGATCGGTCAAAGCAAACAAAAGATATACATGTGTTGTTCTGCATCCATCCCGTCCCATCTGAGTCACGTCCTGCCCTGCCCTGCCTGAAAGTGCCCTGGAGCATCCCCCGGACGATATTAGAATTCTGTCCGTACAGCGCCGTGCAGCCGACCTTTTAGCTGCGAATCCCCCTGCAACACATCCGTGTCCATTTCCATCCTCTGATCCCATAGCCCATTTCGATCCCCGTCACATTTCTTTCCCCTCCCCTTCGACCTGACATCGCAGCGGCGTTCTCACCATTCACTGTACTGTACGGATATTCACACTTACCTGGCTTGGTAAACTGCGCCGTGCAGAGGGTACCTGGCCGACAGACGACCCAAAGAAAACCAGCACAGGACTGTCAGGTCTGTTGCTATCGTTGCTGCTGCTGCGCTGCGCTGCTCCGTCTCCCCACTTACGGTACGGTACAGTACGGGCACAAGTTACAGTCAGGTCACATTCATTCAGCCAACCACCCGCTGTCTCCCACGCATACGGTACAGCGCTACGCACACCCGACCTCACGGGCACGCCCCTCAACCAGGTCGCATCTCGATCTCTTGCTGGCCGCTGCGCAAGGCCCAAAGCCACTAGGTGCCAAGGACTCGCAGTCCCTCCGGGGCTTCGATTCCGTCCTCTTCTCCAGGCGCCTTCATGCAGCAGCTTTCTAGTTTCAATTCTCCCTCATCTCCTTCTGCCTCTTCGAATCGTCCTAACGCAGACTCTGTCAACCAGGAAGAGGAGGGTCAAAAGAAAAATCAACAGCAGCAGCGTCATCAAAATCATCCACATCACTATTTTGCTTCTACCTCTACTTCGGCTGAGGTACCCACATTTGCGACTTCAACTACAGCCACAAGCAACACTACTAACACTGAGCTTAATACCAGCGCCTCACTTTTTGCTGCTGCGAACAACGCTGTTGGAAGGGCTTACGACAGAGTTGCAGCATCTGGCAGGACCACCAACGACTATCGTCGAACCTCAGAAGTACCAGCATGGCGGCAGGACCTTAACCTACCCAACTTGGCCTCCATCGTGCCCTCGCCCGACTTGGTCAACTCTTTCTCGACAGCTTCGACTACCGGCGCTATTCACCAGTCGAGTTTATCTACGGCCGGTAGTCCGCGAGGTCCTAGCGCATTCACGCGAGGACTCCCACAGACCCCAATTCCGGCGAAGCGTCCCTCCGCCCCGACAAGAGGTGAACCCGTCATGCACCCGTCACCCATCAAGAAAGCCCGCACCGGGGCATCGCCACCTCGCAAAGTCGAACTTCCTAACAAAACTGCCAATCTTGATCCTTCAGCACGTGGAAAGCAACAAGGCCCCCTCTCACCCCTCTTTTTCTCCCACACGCCGGCGAGGCATGTCCATCGTCCGGCTAGCTTTCCCGCGACAGATCCTGCTGTTTCTATGCTTTCACGTATGCGAGAGGACCCGGCTGGCGGAGTGACAACGTTGAAGTTGCCCCGTGCAAGTGTAAACTCTGTCACTCCTGGTAGATCAGAAAGCACTCCTGGCAGCTGGGGCTCTTCAATGGATGTCCCAGCTCATACTGCAACTCCAGATAGTCGCAGTCTGCCTCCAGGGCTACAGATGCTGCAAGGTGTGGGAGTAATTGAATTCCTGGAGCAGGACGAGAGGCCTACGTTTCTGATAGACCTGGATAACTCTGCCAATACTGGTCGTGCTGGTTTACACATCCTATACTACAATGCTTCTTTACGTGGGGCACATGAAGTGCTTCAGTACCTGTCCGTGGACAAGGAGGATACAAGCACAGAAACTGATTTTGGCCGCTTCAAGTCATGGATTATGACACCGCTCAAAAGCCGTGGATCGACCGATGGCTCATCGACTCACTTTTATGCTGGTATCACATGGACGCTTTCAACATTACGACGAAGGTTTCGCTTCGTCAGCGCTCATGCCAGCTTTTCTACTCCTAGGCCCAATTCCACGCTACCACTTATCGATGAGACGGTTGCTTCAGAAACGCGGAGTGTCGGACAATCGCCGCGGATGCCAGTCACCCCTGACGCCGAGCTCGTTGATGCGCCTGACTATTTTGGTGACGCCGAACCTCTTGATACTAATTTTGATACACGGAATCCCGATGTTGATGCAGTTATGGAGGGAGGTGAACCAAGATTACATCCCGACGATTTCACAAATCAGGTCTTCCAATCGCAGCCCGCACCAAGATCGATATTCGACTGGACAAGAATACCCGTGTCGGATTCACTTCCTCCTCACATTAAGTTTGCCCGATCTGTAGATTGGGCGGCGACTCCTCTGGGACCCATCGAGGATTGGCCCGCGGACCTCAGATCCATGTCTAATCTCATCATGGGCAGCCCACACCCCGCTGCCATGTACTGGGGCCCCCAGTTTGTGATCATCTACAACGAAGCTTATCTGGACCTAGCTGGTCAAAAACACCCCAAACTGATGGGAGCTTGCTATATGGATGCTTGGTCGGAGATTTGGGATGAAATCAAGCCTGTGTTTAAGAGCGCGCTTGAATCTGGTCAAGCGACAATGAAGCATGAAAATCAACTTTTCATTAACCGACATGGATTTTTGGAGGAAGCATTCTTCTCCTGGTCTATCGTTCCCCTTGTAGACGGCAACGGTGAAATTATGGGACTTTACAACCCTGCTTTCGAAAACACTCGCAGACGGGTCAATGAGAGAAGAATGCTCATGCTTCGTGAGATTGGCGAGAGAACAGCTGCAGCCACTACTGTTTCGGGCTTCTGGCCTCAGGTACAAAAGGGACTGGAATTCAACGAGTTCGATGTGCCCTTTGCCTTGATTTATTCAGCGAGGGAGGATACTGAGAGCGAGGTTTCGTCGTTACATTCTGGCAGTTTGATTCACTCACCTCAATTAGTCCTCGAAGGAAGTCTCGGTGCTCCAGAAAATCACCAAGGAGCACTTACGCACCTCGATATGCGGCAATCCGACGATGGCTTTGCACCCTATATGCGCCAGTCCATGGCTGCGGGCGGTGTCCCAATTGTCCTCTCTGAAGAAGACGGCACTCTTCCCATGCATTTGATCGACGGTCTTCACTGGAGAGGTTTCGGCGATCCCTCCAAAACGCTTGTGATATTCCCGGTTATTCCAACTACCACAGGCGAATCTGTCATTGGATTCATCGTCATGGGTGTCAACCCTCGCCGACCTTACGATGACGATTATAAGCTATTCATTCACCTTTTGTCCCGTCAACTCGCCACGTCAATGGCGTCCGTGGTCCTATTCGAAGAAGAAATTAAACGCGGCCAGAGAGCTGCTCGCCTTGCTGCGCTGGACCGACAAGAACTTTCGATGCAACTTTACCTGCGTACACAAGAAGCCGTGGAGAGCGAGTACAGATTCACCAGAATGGCTGAATTCGCTCCTGTGGGTATGTTCATTGCCAATTTTGCAGGTAAAATCAACTATTGCAACGACATGTGGTGGCAGATCTCCAGGCACTCCAGATCCGAAGACTCGGTGGATACTTGGATGGACAGTGTTCGAGACGAGGACCGGCCGGCGTTGGAGGAGGCTTGGGACAAGCTACTTAGGGAAAAGGTGACCATTTCTGTGGAATTCCGATTTAAGTGCAGTCAACAAAGCGACGGAAACACGATCGACACATGGGTTCTCATGAGCGCCTATCCGGAAAAGAATCAAGAAGGCAACCTCAAGCTGATTTTTGGTTGTATCACCGATATCTCATCTCAAAAGTGGGCAGAGAAGGTACAGAATGAACGACGTGAAGAAGCAGTCGAAATGAAGCGTCAACAGGAGAATTTTATCGATATCACGAGTCACGAGATGCGCAATCCTCTTTCTGCAATTTTGCAATGTGCCGACCAGATTGCCAACAACATCACGGTTTTCGACTCGCACACCATCAAAGCCGATGTAGAAAATTTGTTGGACGGTTGTCTCGATGCTGCCAACACCATCAACCTTTGCGCAAGCCATCAGAAGCGCATTGTTGACGACATTCTGACATTGTCCAAATTGGACTCTAACCTATTGGCTGTTACGCCTATTGATGAACAGCCTGTTAGGGTTGTGCAACGAGCCTTGAAGATGTTTGAGTCAGAACTGGTGGCTCATGATATTGAATTCGAATTCAATGTGGACCAGAGCTTCGATCATTACGGTATCAAGTGGGTGAAGCTTGATCCGTCAAGATTACGACAGGTTCTGATTAATTTGATGACAAATGCCATCAAGTTCACGCAGGGTCGTGAGAAGAGAGCTATTTCTGTCAGCCTCAGCGCTTCAAAGCATGTATCTGAGGTAACCAGAAAGGGCATTACTTATTTTGATCAAGTTGATCATCAACGTGCTTCGGTCACCGACATCAACAACACAGACGAGTGGGGACATGGTGAGGAAATTAACATTCACTGTACCGTTGAGGATACCGGTCCGGGGTTGATCGAAGAAGAAATGAAGCTTCTCTTCCAACGATTCCAACAGGCGACACCACGAACACATGTTCAATATGGCGGTTCAGGACTAGGCCTGTTCATCTCTCGTATCTTAACTGAGATGCAGGGCGGTCAGATCGGCGTTACATCTCGACGTGATATCGGCAGCAGCTTCAGCTTCTACATCAAGTGTCGTCGTTCTCTAACCCCTCCTCCTGACTTCGAAGAGGTTACGCCATTCAAGATCGCTCGAAAATCACACGCTCCAGGCATTCCACAAAAGCCTGAGCTTACCCGTCAACTCTCCAAAACTGCGACGACAACAAACGAAGAAACAAACCAGCTGTTCGACGTATTGATTGTGGAAGACAACATCGTGAATCAGAAGGTTCTTCAACGACAGTTGCGGAACTGTGGCAACAATACCTTTGTTGCCAATCACGGCAAAGAAGCTTTACAGACTCTCGAGCGATCAAGATTTTGGGCAGGAAAGGAAACCGAAGGCGTTGATATCTCGGTCATTTTGATGGATTTGGAAATGCCTGTCATGGACGGAATGACTTGCGCCCGAAGAATTCGGGAGTTAGAACGAGAGGGAACGATTGTGCAACATATCCCAATTATTGCAGTAACGGCTTATGCTCGACCGGAACAGATCGAGAGTGCAAAGGCTGCAGGAATTGTAAGTTGTTATTGAGAATCCTATGTATACGTCTTACTAACTATCTCGCGCCAGGACGATGTCATTTCCAAGCCTTTCCGGATCCCTGAGCTTCTGCCAAAAATCGAGGAGCTTGTTGGCAAATACAAAAACCTTTCAGTGTCTGCTTGATGCTGTAGATAGCTTGTCTCACCGATCGACTCACCTGATACCCTGGCCATGATTCTCTTGGCCTAACGAACTTAACGAATCTTTCGACACTCGTGGCTAGGCACGGTCTGCCCTTCCGATATAATATCTTGACTACCACATACAACATTTTATTCTATTATTCGGCTATACGTAGCATCTGCTTCATATCCGTTTTGGCGTTTTTAAAGGGGGAAAGAGACCTTGGATGGTTTGCGGGATGGCGAGCCCGCGAGATTATTTGACTGTAAAATATGATAGCGACATTTCTGTTTGGGCCCTCGAGTAAGAGTGAGTACTTCTCGGGGCGAGTTACATGGGGTTCAAAAACATTTTTGGAGAGGGATTATACTCTGAGCATTCTCACGAAATACGATAGAGGATAAATATACCGGCGTTGCTAGGCTGGTAGATGCTGGTTGACTGATATTTCCGGACAAGACATGGACCGGTGTTATATCTGGCTTACCTTCTGTATACAATGATCTATGGTCAAGATAGTTACAGCTGTCATGTGCATATATTTGGACAAGACCGATCCTTTGTCAACAATATTACATATCAAGTTACCAAACACGTAAGATTCTCCAAGGAGCGTGAACAAACTTCACATTATATGCCATTCGCTCAACCTGTACAGCATTATACCATTCGGGCTTCATGAGAGCAAGGCGAAGTTTCTATGCCTTGTCCGGCACCATTAAGAATGAAAATAGTTGAAAAGGCGACGCTTTTGGTTGCAACAAGATATATAGCACAGATTGGAAAAAAGAACACATTTCACTGAGCTCAAGCAAGTTCACAAACGGCAACAGGTTTATTCAACACGCAGCAGTTGTATTATTAGGTATTAATTATCTCCATTCCGGGTATCAGACAAGAAAAGACAAGAAGCAAAGGCGCGGACAAGCCAACTCATCAAGGTCGGCCAGTCCATGATAACAGTTTTTTTGTGTTTTTGTGATATCTGTTGGCAGATATCACTTTTCTCAAACATCCTCCTCTCCTCCGTTCATATTCAGTAACTTAGCTATGGAAATTGGTATCAGTGAAGCAGTCTCGACAGGGTATCTCGGTATCTTGTGAAGAAATGCAGATCCTTCCTTCCATTCCCAAACCCTTTCAATGCGCGTGTTGTATGGTGGTGTGGGATTTTTGTTTCATTGTAGTGAGTCGTAACGTTCATCGCCAAGCCCTCTAGGCGGCGGCGGTGACAACGGGAGCAGGGGCAGCGTCCTTGGGCTTCTCAGCCTCAGCAGGCTCCTCGACCTTGGGGACCTCCTCGGTCTTGGGCTCCTCGGCCTTGACCTCGGTGGGCTCCTCCTGGACAGTCTCCTCCTTGTTCTCCTCACGCTTCTCAGCGGGCTTGGGAGACTTGCCACGGATGGTGTTGCGGAGCTTGGAGAAGGGGGACTCCTTCTTCTCACCCTCAACGGGGGCAGGAGACTTGTCACGCTTGCCGAAAGCGAAAGGAAGAGAAGACTTGCGCTTCTCCTTGAGGTCCTTCTTGGCCTCAGGGGCGGGGGAGGTAGCGGCGGCGGCCTCAGTGGTCTCAGTAGGGACAGTGGCGGGGTTAGAGACATCGACGGCAAGAGGAGTGGTGGCCTCAACAGGAGGGATCACAGGAGCAGTGGTCTCGGCCTCAGCGGCATCCTTGGGAGCCTCAGGCTCAGTAGGCTTGAGCTCAGGGGTCTTCTTCTCCTTCTTGGAGAAGACGTTGCCGAAGAAGCTGTTGCGCTTGGTGGCGGTGGGCTTCTCCTTGGGGCTCTCGAGGGGCTTCTCCTCGGTGGTGGCAGGGACAGCCTCAGCGGGGGTCTCCTCAGCAGCCTTAGCAGGCTCCTCGACAGCGACGGGGGCAACGACGGGAAGCTCCTCGACGGGCTTGGCAGGCTCCTCAATCTTAGGGGCCTCCTCAACAGCGGGGGTCTCAGCAGCAGGGGTCTCAACGGCGACCTCGTCAGCGTTCTTGGTCTCGGCCTCCTTCTTGACCTCCTCCTTCTTAGCCTCCTCCTTCTTGCCGAAGCCGAAGAAAGATGTTCGCTTGCGGCTAGCAGATCGGCGCTTGGGCTCCTCAGACTTGACGTCCTTCTTGCGCTCGTCCTTGATCTCCTCCTCCTTAGCGGCCTCCTCAGCGACGGGAGCGGCCTCTTCGGTAGCAGGGACGGCAGCGGTCTCCTCCTTAGGGGCCTCAACAGCCTTCTCCTCCTTCTTGGCGGGCTTGAAGCTCTCCAGGGTGGCCTTGTAGGTCTCAGACTCAGTAACAATGGAGGCAAGCTCCTTGGCCTCAGCAATCTTGAGCTTCAGCTGAGCAACCCAGTTGTCACGCTCAGCAGTGTTGGAAGCCTTGAAGGTGTGCTTGTTGCCCTTGGCAGTGAGGTGGAACTTGTTAGAGCCGTCGATCTCGGGCTCAGTGGCATCAGCCTGCGGGGATATGGTGGTTAGCTTGCTGCGATATGCCGGCAGTTGAGATTTGGAGAATAGTGGGTCCAATACTTACCAGGCTGATGACACCAGAGGGGTTCTTCTTGTCACCAACGAAGAGAAGACCCTTGCCAGTCTCAGAGGCCCAGGCGATGTTAGAGTGAGCAGTCTCAGCGGACTTCTCGCTCTTCAGGTAGTGGGAGAGAGTCTTGGGCTCAACGGCCTCAGTGCCGAAGAAGAAGAACTCCTTGGTAGGGATGAGGTTCCTGCAGGGGTGTGCGGTTAGCGTCTTGCTCCTGTTTAGGGGTTACGTTTGTAGTCGAATGCTTTCAGTTGCACATCGATAGGACGATTTGCAGCTTTGGCATCGGACTCATTCGCATATGGGCTTCTACTTACTTGGGGAAGCTCAGGCCCTGGGCCTTGTGGTTCAGGTGACCCTCCTCGACAGGCTTGGCCTCCTCCTCCTTCTTCTCCTCCTCGGTCTTAGCAGCCTCCTCAACGGGCTTGGTCTCCTCAACGGGCTTCTCCTCGGTAGCGGGAGCGGTCTCGGCGGCGACAACGGGTGTCTCCTCGACAGGCTTGGTCTCAGCGGGAGCCTCGACAGCAGGGGCGGAGATGCCAGTGGTCTCGGGCTTGGTCTCCTGGGGGAGACCGATGTTCTTCTGTTCCTCGGCCATTTTGAAAGATTCTGGGGGGTATCAAATGAGATTGGGTATCACAACAAACAAAGACGTTGGTATAAAAAAGGAAAGAAAAAAGGAAGTTAATCCAGAAAAAAGGCGTGGGTTTCAGATGGAGCTGAAGAGCAGGTAGAGGGGAAGGAAGAAAGAGAGAGAGGATGTAGAGAACGGGGAGGCTTGGGGTACTTATTGTTGCTCTCTCGCTGTGAAAAAGGGATCAGAGCCTGCTCAAGCAGAGATGGAAAATGTACCTAGCAGACTCAGGGTCACACTCAGTGAACAGGTCTAAACTGACTACGTGGGTCAGGGCGGGGCGTGTGCAGAAGCGGGCGGGAATTAGGGGGGAGTGAAGAGATTAAAGACCGGGTAGGGCACTTTAGGGGAAAGATGACTGTCAAGCTTTCTGTGGACGAGTTGAAATGTTGAGTAGGTAGGTATCTCGTAGTATCCATCAATACTGTATTGTACTGCCGTACGAAGAACGATCCATGTTGCAGTTGTGCTTCACTATTGGTATATAGTATGTCAGGATTTGATCTTCCTCACGAGGCTATTCACAACTATTCTATTTTCTCCTCTCCTCACCGTGTTCTCTTCTACGGAGCCTCTGATTCCAAGACCACCTGGCACCGACGGACGATCTCCTTGGCTTAGTAGCCTGCTAGGTAGATTTTCATTAGCTACCCTCGCGTCAACTCGCCGGTCATTGCAGGGGCATCCTTCTCATCTCCTCCATTGATATTGGATGACAGCCCGTCCATCTTTTGAGATACACTATATCGATCTGGACGATAAGGATTAGCCTCCTCTCATTGCTTATGCGGCTCTCAAAAGATGATGCGCATCCTTCATTTGGTTCCCCAGCAACTATTACTCAAGTTTCAATGTCTCTCCTCAACCAATTCTAAAATGTCCTTCCATCCAATTTTTACTCCTTGTTGTTGCTGGGTGATGCCCTGGTCTGTGCTGCATTAAACAAGTGGAACTAATATTGCAGATGCCCCATCGACCTGCCGGCTACCAGTGGATTTGGATTGACTCTACTTTAGCGACCAACGCTAGCCGCGGACAAAATTGCAGTAGCACATTCAGGGCCCACGTACTCGACCGTACCTTCCCACGCCCAGACGGTACCTTCCATCCTTCCCTCTACCGTTCCGTCCTGTTGAAGGGCAGTCAAGTCAAAGAAGGAACTCACCGTAACTCCCGTTTTGGCCCCATCAATTAAACCACACGATGTCTATTCTCCTGCTTCAGATCTCATGTCCAAACACCATCGCCTGAAGCACATACCACGCAATACATGCTACTGTCTATCATCCTAACGGGCAATTCCGGCTCCTTTCATGATCTCCAATCCCCAATTTCTCCAACCTGGGACTCACGACATCGATCACTGTTAAAGATAGCGCGGAACATCTTCTCCCCAGCGCCTTGACTAATTGAGCTCATCTACAGAGGCCTGTGCAACTATCAACGCTATTTGATGCTAGCTGGGTCTATCGAGCCCCGTTGTTGAATACGGAAATCCTCCCTCGATTTCAATTACCCGTATCAAATACGGTTTTGCTTCCATGGAACTCGGCCGTGTACTATATCGAAAACTGTGCCAAGCAACACGCGCCACATCTCTCGCCCTGACTCAATCGTGCGGGTCTCCCTTCAAGACAAAATAGAAGGCAACCTTCACTGTTTCTTGTCCGCTGATTTTCTTTTCTAGACCAGTGCAGGGTCTCGAAACGATGTTCAATATCGATCTCCAAGCCGCCTTTTCCCCCCAATCACTTGCAGGATTTATCTCCACTCTGCCGAGCAATCTTGCCTAGCATTTGACCTCCTCGCGCTTCCCTGGGATTGCAATAAGCACAACGTATCCAGAGCCATGTGCGCTTTCAAACATGCAAGTCTTGCTTTTTAAGACTTGGTGGCTCGTCGTCCGGGCGGCTGTCTCTCTTCTTGCGGGCTGTGTCTTTCAACTAAGGAACTCATCCACCAGACATACCTATTGGCTCCTAATAATAAAAACAATCTGCCCAACTTCAAGGATCCTGCGCAAAACCCAATCAGCGCCCAGCATCCATCTACCTCCTGTGTCTGGCCCTTGCTGTCCTAGTAAGGGAGCTCTGGCTTCTTTCCGAACTATCCACCAAGTCCTTGTTCTTGGTTTCTCGCTTGAGCCCAGTGCCGACGTCTGCACCGTGCTCATGCGGCCAAGATCAACTCAGTTGGCATGGGTCAAGGTGGATCACCATTTGGAACAGAACCCGAGATGATGTTGTTATGCCAGTTACAGCGTTTCGACAGGTGGCAGTCTCGACAGGCTGCACAAAGATTGTCTACTATCTTGTGAAATGCATGACCATATCTTTGTTTGGTCCGTTTGGCATCTTGGCCCTACTGTTCTTCCTTGCACCTTGCTCCCAACTCGGACGAGTCGGGCTGCTGGTCTGGTCTAATATGTTCAGATCTACCATGAGGCTCTCTTGTCTCATGTTGGGTCAATAGCTCCCGTGAACTTGGTGGCTTAAACTCGAGTATCGCCGCAGGTCGAAAAACGCGTTTCACACGATTCGATGCACACAATGCTGCGTTGATGGTCATCCCTGTTCCGTCTTGGATAACCCCCAAGTGTCAGGTCAGGTCATATCAGGTCACGCTTCAGCTACCCGCAGAAGCGTCATCCTCCGACAAATGCTTTGCTCCAGTAATATCATGAGTCAACCCTCCAACATGTCGTGGCTACGGGAGCCGGCCATGACAGAAACTCTACCGGGCACACCATCAAATAAGAGCAAGTTCATGTGTAGAATCTGGCAGTTCTCGATCCATGATTTCTCCTGTCTTCCATGGAAAAAAGTTCAAGCAAACACTGAACTGAACCGGTTTCCAGCCCAAACATGGCCTTATGGCAGCTGTACGCTAGCGAAAATGTCGTATTAAACAGACTCCGCTTGGTGCCCTAACTTGAGACGCTCTGGCGAATCAATCAATACGGTCAACTGAAGCAAGGGACTTGACCCCATAAAAGATACAAAGCCATGCACCAGAGGTACTTCGCTGGACATGTGCACAAGAGCATGCTTTTTTGTTTCCCAAGATAGTATCGGTACCTTACTTTGACCGATAGACCCGCATTTACTGGTCTTCAAGACCCTTATTCGCCTGCCATTAAGCTCGCTCACTTTCTCAAGGTAGGAGAATCACAATAAACTACAGGAATGCTACCCTAGAGACTGGCCCGATTTCATCTGGAAGAAATTCTGAGAACAGGAAGCCGCCTTGGTATGCCTGCAACAGTCAAAAGTTATCGTAAGTCCTTCAAGTTAGACGTACAAGACATCAGCAATTCCCACACCCGCCGTGTTCCTCCAGTGCCAACACAACGTTGACGTTATACCCACTGACAATCGCATTACAATGACACAATTCGGCGTTGCGATACTTGCATTATGACAGCAGTCACTTAAAAGACAATCCCACAATCAAGTACAAATAGTATTAGGCTACCTATGGAGTAACCCCAGTTGTAGCTCACACGATCGCACTTCTCCCTCGCCGTGCGTTCAGGTGACTCGAAGCTCAGCTGCCACCTTAACTAGTTCGAGCATAGTTATTTTGACCACTTAGGAATAGTCGGGCAGCCAGAGCCGCGATCACCAAGCCAGTTTGGGTTATTCAACACCCTGAAGCCTCCGCCAGAGGACCGTCCTCAAGATTGCAAATACTGATGCCCATTCCTCCATGCCCTTGACTCAGGCATTCCGAAGCTACTGTTGTGTGTTGTACTACTGGAAGTTAGAAGCCTTACTGATGAGACACCTGTTATTGTACACAGCTGCCAGGGTGGATCAAAATAGGAGAGACACAACAGCCTGCAAACAATACATACACATCGACTTACTCGCGGGGCTGTTAAGCGGCACGAGTGGCATGGCCAACCTCAATAACAGACAGTATGTGTTCACGTTGGCTTACTCGAAGGTGGCTTAATTAGACAGGAACCATGACAATGGCTACTACAAAAGTTGATGGATTGGGGAGAGCCCAGAAGTCTGGTTCCCATTTGGACCCTTATCTTTATTCAAAATAGCACTTGGGGCGTTACAATTTGGTCGATGTGTTCTCTCACCGCGCCGTCTTCGGTTTGATCTACCAGAGGATCAAAGAGGTACACGCCAACAAAAGAGAGAGAGAGATGATGGTCCCCAGTGCACGACCATGATCACCATACACGGTCCGCCTTGGGTGGACAATGCAATGCAAATGAGGTCCACATGCCCGTCAGCGCAACCACAACTACGACCACGTCCACCCACAAGCAATGCTGGTCTGTGGGACCAACCCTGCAGCCTCTTTGGCGTCTAGGCGTTCAAGCATTGCAACGTGAGGGTTACGGAAGAACAAGATCTTGTTGAGCTTGATCCTCAGCGTTCATGACGGTTTGTGTTCTCGCTCCAACGGTGTTGTAGTATTGCCCCTTGGAACCCCGGAATAGGACCCGAAGCATACCTATGGGCGTTGGGTTCGGTTCGACTGATTTGAATGAATGAATGAATTTTACCTGGGTCACACCGACATTTTCTTGGGCTTGAGATTCTACAATCTTTTCATCCCTGAGATGGCTGATCACTCATCGGCCGATGGTACCTGAGTCTGTCGGCTTTAGAATTTAGGCCCTGGTCCTTTTGATTTCGCGGCTGAAAAAGTCGTCGACTTTTCCAAGTTTATCTATGCCTGGGTGTAGTTGCTTGTTTCACGCCTGATTAGTCTTTCATCGAGAAATGATTTGTTTTTTTCTTTCTGTGATGAGGCGAGTTGTGATGTTGGAAGATCAACACAGAACCGTTGCAACGTCTGGCCTATTGAAATTCATCTTGGCGATCATGACTCATTTAATGCTGCGTGGCTATTGTTTTTTGTTTTCCTTGCAAAAAGAGCGGCTCAAGACACGCAAACCATGCGTGCTCTGGATGACTACTCGCATATTTTCGGATTCTATCAAATAACAAGCTGGGGCAGTTCCACAAGATGATCTTATTTGAGATTTTATGCGACCGTGCAATTTAACTCATCCTAGCGGCCCTTTGTTCACTGGTTGGGATTGAAGATCCACCTATTGTTGGTGGCTAATGCGAAGCTTTTCTGAGTCGTCGTGATTCGACTCGTGATTCTTCAGCCTCGGATACGACGATACGGTCAGAGGATACCGGCCGTTTTGATATTTTGGTGGCCAACTTCAAACAGTCCGTTCCGCCATGTTTGATCATGTGTCGTTCACAAGCTTTTGTCTCATGCGCTGGGCGCAACGGTACAGAGACAGAGTACTCGTACTATGTACTATCTGCTAAGTTACTGTACTGTGCTGTACCGGCCGCCACCGTTTCGAGTCATATGATTCGACGTTGCAGGATTCGTTATCCAATGTCCTCACGCACCGGCGATCCTTGAGTAGCGGTATGTGCATCAAAGATATTTCGACATAGTCAAGTACACAGCACTGAAGTACTGTATTTGCTATCAGATGCCGTCCTGAGGAGCCGGGGGTTTCAACGAGTCCCTTATCTCGGCCATCGAATCTGGTGTGAAAGAATCCGTACAGCTGATGACTTTCGAGCCATCCATCCATCTCGAAGCCAAGGCGAGTCGTTACATATGCGGTAATCTACATAGCTCTTCTTTGTTGAAGATAGTAGCCATAGGGAACCGAAGCCTCCGTTTGCATGACCTCGTGCTCATGCGTGCCATGATACACACGCAAGCAAGCAACCTCGCTACTGTAAACCGCCTGTCCCGCCGTGTTCTCGAATTGGTCGAGTCGCCGATAATGTTATGTGGTTTCCATGCCGGACTGGACTGTCACACTCTTTTGATCCCATCTGTCCTAGGGCAATGGCGACTCGTCTCGTCTGGACCTTATCCTCGTCGAGAAACGAAACGTCGATGCAGGACCCCGCAGTCATGCAGATTGGGCCACGCCACGCCACGGCCATAGCTAGCATGGCCATGTGCGCCATGTGCCCACCTCTTTGACATTGACGACACCCAATGCAAAGCTTCCGGGACAGGCTTGTCTTGTCCTTGTTTCCATGACTTTGTTAGCTGGTGGTGTGCGGGACCCTTGTTTAGATTGGGTGTAAGCCAACAGGACTTTGGGAGAAAATCACTGACTGGCTGGCCCTATAGTACACCACTTTTTCTGTGTCCGGCATGTGAGTGCGTGCGTGATAAGGCAGGGTTTATTGCGAACTTGCTTCATTCGATGTGAAATGCGGTACTCCGTACTAAGCGGGGATTTCTGCGTCTCCAAGCAGCTTCCTTGTTGTCTGGTTTCTATTATTTTCTTGATTTTCGACTGGGTGTGGGATCTTCGTATCGTTGCCTGAATTCGTAGCAGAATACATTAGCTTTCTTTGCCGCACCTCGCTCAACATGCCACTTGCAGAATTGGACGTGCATGTGATAGTCAAGTCGAGGAGTGTAATGCAAGGAACCATGTACTTACTGCCGGAGGTGTCATGGCTTGCCTTGTTCAGACGCCTCGTAAGAATCATGTTGTTGTACCGAGATCTGATCTGAGATCAGTAAGCATGCCGATTTGACCCACGACTGTCTCCTACATGTCAGCTATGATAGCGGCATGAGTGACGTCTTTGTCTTTCACAGTTTGTGTTTCCAGTATTCAGTATCGTAACCATGAGGCCGGCATTGATATCTTTTTGGTTTCATGCGGTCCACTTTGGCTTATAGCCTCCCAGAAGGGAGGGCCCTCCTATGTTGTTTCGTGTCTTTGGACAAATGTCTTCGATTAGAGCGCATTGCTTATGTGCTTTTAGTTGTCAGGTCCTAGTTGAAAGACTGCCTATGAATGGTTATCTATCGTTCTGCGCAAAGTGTTGTGTGGAATACTGACAGTTTCACTGCTTCGGGAACTTCGCCGCCTCTGTCTTGAGCGCCAAAGCCTTCTCTTGTTTCCATTCAGCAAAGGTTATAACGAAGAGGATCTGCAAGCGCTGATATGGTAATATAGACGTCTAGTTAGGTTTGAGGTGGTATGTTGTGTATCTTGGTTTCGCGCCTTAGACGTAGCTGAAGTCGAGTTGTAAGAGAATTTGTCGAGACAGTATAAGAATTGAGTATAAATACCAATGCAAAGACTTATGAGGTCTTTGGTCAGTTCAAGGTGATATAGAGGGTTCGAAAGGAGTGTGACTCGGAAGAGTTAGCCAAGGGGCTACTTTGACAGGAGGTAGAGATCGGTTGACCGCCATCGTGAATTGTAAACTCGAATGTTGAAAGAACTCGATGAAAATCCTCAGATGTCGCTGAAATAGCCATTTGCATCTATCGCCATTGTCTCAGATATATGTTTCGGCAAAATGGAGAGTTGCGGGTGGGTTGATCGTCTGGTGGGCTTGCGTCTGCACTCTGGTCAGCATTTCAGGGGTTAGCACCAGTGGTTGTTTTGGAACTTGATGGTTACCACTGTAGAAGATCAAGCTTGAGATTCTTGTGTCTATTAGAGGTGATGCATCGTTAAGAGACATGGTTGAAGAGAGCGTGGCCTGGAGCAATGTCGTCGCTGGTAAAGCTGGTAGGGCGATCGCGATGTCTGCCGCCGAGAGAGATATCGACCGCGGAACTTGTAGTATGGAGTTGAAAACAAGCAGAGATGATTTCGGATGTATTTAGAAGCAAATGGTGTAGTAGTTGTAGTGAATTCATTTCGTCGATGCATGGCTGAGATGATATAGTAGGGTTGATGGGCGTTGACGATGGCTTCGAGACTCGAAAGTCCAACCCCCTTCCTTGAGTCGCCGAAACAGAACACATCAGTACTGTTCGAGTCTTTCTAGTGGTATTAATGATGTTTATGGTTCATTCTTTCCTGTACGAGTCGCTCGCTGGATGCCGAACAGTTGGCACCGGGAGATACTGTTCTGGGAGAATATCAGAACAGTACCGAAGTCCCTTCTTGATGCATTTCCCCAGCCTCTTGGGGCATATAGGCCATGACAATTTATTGGATTTCATCTTTTTGTACGGTAGTGTCAGTGCAGGGGATCTTTGGAGAGCAGTTGGCGGTTTGTTTGCTGTCTACTGAATGCCCCTAAAATTCCTCCACCAGAGAGTACTTTCAGAGGGCCCAAGGCAAACGACAATCGCCAGTGCCACAACTCTGGAATAGATAAGCATGCACATTTAGATGATGGAGATGCAGAAAATATGTATTATTGACACTCAAGCCCAATATGTTGCTTATGACGACCGAGTTCCAGTGACCTCCTTTTTGGTCTGTCTTGCCAGGGACCAGTAGGTATAATCTACACCAACACTCTTTATTTATCTAGATACAATCTACTTAAAGATGGCTCTCGAAAGTGTATCAGCTGCTCTGCAGTGACCTGCTGCATTCCTTCCCGTCAGGACGGAGTCTGCTTTGGTTGGCTGATAATCCATTCCCCGCCGGTTCATCTTCTGCTGCGTCACGGCTATCCACAGCCATTTCTCCTACAACCTCCACAGCTCTTTCCTCCTCCCACTTCTCTCCTACATCTTCTCTCCTGCACCTTCTCTTCTACACCTTCACTCCCAAATCTTCCTCCTTACACAACAAAAACACCACATCCTATCACATCTTGGTTTGGAATACCTACCTACCTAGACATCAATAGGTATTGATACCACCGCTACCCTCGTTCTCTCTTTAGGTAAGTTGAGACCAAGTGACGAAATAATTTGCTTCATGCTCCCTAAGCTTAGGCAAGTTGATACCAAGGGACGAAATCATTTGCACTTTGACTCTTTTCCTCGTCTCGATACCCAGTCACTCACTGACTTCTTCATACAGAGAGAGACCCGAGCATACTGCGTACGGCAACCCATCTTGGAGAAAGGAAACGCATTTCTGGAACAAAGCAAAAAAACACATTTTGAACAGCCGTTCATTTTGGTGAGTACCTGCATCTTTTTTCTACATCTTCACCTCCATTTCTGGGTGTTCGGTCCTTGGTTTCTCCTGCCGCAATAACCTTTAACTCCCCGTTCCTGCCTATCCGCTCCACGCACACACGCTCTTCTTTCTTCTTCTTCTTCTTCTTCTTCTTCTTCTTCATCATCATCTGTCCTCTCTACCATCTCACACTCCGTGCACATACACTCTTCCTTCTTCTTTCTTTCTTCTTCATCTGCCCTCTCTCCTCCATCATCTCACACTTCTCTTACCATTCCTTGTCTCACTCGGTACCTCTCATATCATATCAACATCATCTCACCTTACCGTTGTTATAGACATTCACAATCCCCGTCCCTATTCCTTCGAGATGGCAAGAAGAAAGTCTAAGAAGGGAACTAACCCCGGACAAGAACCTGAAATCACAATGTCTATCAAACAGTATGGCCCGAAAGAGGCCTGCATGCGCCTTGAAGAAGAAGGCTACCATCCGCTTGTCACAACCAAGTCGGTTCGCCAGATTCTTGAAGACTTCAAAGCGAAGCGTGACGAGAACGAGGGGCGAGCCACTTCCCCAGAAGCATTCATCAACGATAACCAAGGCCGGCCTACCCATTTCCAAGGTACCTACGTCGATTCCGGAAACCTGGTGATTGATATGACTGGTTACATAATGACCAAAAAGGCCAGCATGTATGTCACCAAGGATGCTACCCCATTGGTCGGAGTCTTCGACGGAGATCAGACATTTGGCCTGACCATTGGAAAGATGATGGCCTCTCAGGGCATGAAGCAGCTGGAAAACTTTGCTGTAGACAAAAACCAGAAACTCTGGGCAAAACTTGCCAGAGGAATCGCAATCTGGAATTTCCTGGATGCCGGCTTTCACGGAGAGATGACTGGCTCCGCCGTCTTCATTTGCGTTCATCCCACTGGTTCCATGGCCCAACTGAAGAAGGGAAATGAGCGATCCGCCAAGATTATTTCCGATGAAGCTGCCTGTCGAGAGAACATTCTGAAACTAGTGGTCGCTATCCGTCAGTATCATGGAATGACTCACCCAGACGACTACAATGATCAGGGGGAGAACAACCAAATGGTGCACATCGCCAACAGTTACCATTGCCCCAAAGACATTGTAAAGATGGCCCAAGCGATTCCTGCTGATGGGGATATTTTGACTGCTTTCGCTGAAGCTGTCGACCCAGAACCCACCCAGGACTATTACATGTCTAAGCAAGTTGCCTTGCTTCAGACCATGAAACTACGTAAGTCCAACTATTCCCTATTATACTGATTACATGTTAACATTATTGTCTAGTGACCGCCATTGCCCAGCGTAGCAACCTTATCGAAGTCTTGCATTTCCACAAGACTCCTTTGCTTGACCGAAAGCTAATTGCCATAATCCTTCGAGCATGCCCACACGTCAAGATGCTGGGAATCTACGAATGCCCGTTGCTGCACTTGGGCGATGTCGTTTTCCTACTCGACCTGATTCGCGAGGTCAACATGGAGCGAGACCGCCAAAGTCTTCCACGAGTAGAATCTCTCGATTTCTACCCAAGGTACCACGCTGGTATGCCATACGAAACCCCCAACGAATTCGAAACATACGGATTCTCCTGGATGCCCAAGGACAATGACATGGCCCAGCGAGGTGTTCTCGCCATTGTCATGTTAGCTGTTCTCAAATCTCGTCATATGAAGGTCAAGCTCCTGATGGACCGAGATGCTGCCTTCATGACTTATCTTCTCAACCTCCCCATGGTCCCCGGAAAGGTATGCGCCTTTCTTGACGGTCTCTATCGTTTCCTCGACCTGAAGGAGAAGAGATCCAAAGATGAGAACGCTATCAAGCAAGCCATGTACGACTTGCTCAAAGCGGTGCGAAGTGGCCTCCAGCCTCTCAAGAGAGATTGGGTCAAATACTACATCCACAAGATGGGAGAGTCTTTTGCATTCTGCTGCTCATGTGGTTACGAATTCTTACCTGAGTTCTTTGACAACGGGGAGATTGGGCATCGGCCTGAGCGTCGTATTTGTTCCGCATGCATTCTGCGCGGACAACTGGACAGTGAGGAGGACCACCTCAAACAACAAACCATGAACATCATGGCTGGTTTCTACCCGGAATGGAGACCCAATGCCTTTAACGTCAATGCCCCCCTCCTTGAACAGGGACACGACCTGGCCCACTTCAAGACAGCCAAGGCTGAGGCCGACCCGAATCCCCAGATTATTCTCCCGAATGGTGAAATCTATTGGGAACAGCGTGAAGAGCCACTGCTTCGCAACCACAAGTTCCATTTTGATAGTGTGCAGGGCTTGCCTACTTTGGCTACACTTCTCAATGCGACTGTTGAACAGCAACTTGATGCCAGGGACGCGGCTTTGTTTGTTGATGCACGAAGAACCTTGTCGCTCGTATGGAGACTCTGCTATCCCGGTGTTCTCTTGATCAAGCCGCCGCCGACTCTGGCTGGCATGATCTCAGCCAGAGGTTGCCCTGATCACTATGATGAAGATCAAGGTCCTCGCTTCAGCCGTAAGCCCAAGGACAACCAGGGCATTCGCCTCACCCACACCTTCACGTCCGCAATCGACCAGTACAACCACAGCTTGGGCGAACCTTTCAAGATGGAAGTCTTCGATTTTGACGAGGAGGCCCAACCCAAGAACTATTGGACCCCCGATGGCGAGGTGTCGGAGGGCTTTTGGTGAAGGAGCACGTTTACGTTACACCCTGAACATTACGGCCCCAGATGTGATTGCCGACATGATAGTTGTGCAGACATAGGAGGACTTGGCCTTTTCTTTTTTCTTCCCCCCCTTTTTTTTTTTTCGACACAGGGACATTACTTTTGCTTACACATGGGGATCTTGCTCGATGCGGCGACATTGCTTTTGCTAATACAGGATGGGTTGATTGATTGATTGAGGATTTTGGTGATGGAAATTTGGAACTCCGATGAGGTTTGATGAAAGCAATCAGGCACATAGTTTGTATCGGGGACTAGATAGGTATCTAGACGACTTCTGATACATACCCGAGTTAGATGAAATGGTTCTTTTTTACACAAGTTCTACCATTCGTGTTTTCTATTTCAATTTCGTGATGTGCCTTAAAGGTCAGTAGAGAGGACAGGAGGTTGAGGTTGATAGGAAAAGTGGATTCTGGGGTGAGTGCGTCGCACGTGATTCGACGATCCGGTTCATGGAGCAAACCTCAACAGTCGATGAATGGAAGAACCTTTGCTAAGAGTCGTCCCCCTCCAAAGCAACTCACGATGGCCTCTTTTCTTCGCGCTCTTACGCTATCAGCGAGGTCATTGACCCCGAGCAATGCCCTGGGGGCTTTTGCGACTCGGGCTCCCTGGTCGCTCTTCGCCAGCCCCGCGACGACACCCATCTCCCGAGCCCTCGGAAACGGATTGATGCAGCAGACTCGAGGCATGAAGGTTCACAGTTCGGTCAAGAAGCGATGCGAGCACTGCAAGGTGAGAGGAGGCAGCCTATGAGGACGGGTTTAGCTTGTTGCCTCGGAGTTCTTTGTTGGAGGCTCACATTCTTTCAGGTCGTTCGACGAAAGGCCGGCAAGCGACACAACGGATACTTGTACATCATCTGCAAGGCAAACCCTCGACACAAGCAACGACAAGGCTAAAAATCACGAGACATGGGAGGAAACTGTACGATATTTTTCAACGAATTGCGGGATCGAACGGAGATGGCGAGAAATACAGCCCACGCATGATAGAACGAGCAGAAGACATTCAGCTTGGCAGGCGTCAGGATATCTTTTTGAAAGGTTGAGCAAGGAGGACGGTAACAGCGATGGGACTTGTCTGTTATGTACAACTATAACTACTATTACAACTTTTCTGCGCTACATACCATCGATATACCTCTCCATGCCTTCCCACTCCGTCTTGCCAACTGAGAGGAGGTATCGAACGTGTGCCTTTACAGAGAGCTAGTCAGCGGTAGACTATCAAGTAGTGAGGGGAGGAAACATACCGAGTCATTCACATTGCGACGTCTCTCGAATTCATCACGGGCGTATCTTCGAGACTCGGCTCTTGTATTGGGATCGGCAATCTTTTTCGTGCCGCGCAGAATAGTGCGGTAGAAAGCCAGAACTCGACCTCTTTGAATGAACTAGACAATTTCACCCTATCAGACTTTGATGTCATGACTTGTATCAGACTGACTTGTACTTACCTGGTCGAGACTCAGTGTAGGCTTAAGGCGAGAACCGCTTGGGCGAGTGGCATAGCCACGGCTGAAAACCAGCAGACGAGTGCTGAGGACCATTCCGCCTGTTACTACCTCATCGACTGTGAAATAGTGAATATGTTCATCACTTGCAATTTGCAGTGATAATGATGATGAAAAGCTTCAAACTGGTGCTTTCGCATCGTGTCGGACGAACCTCGGCTATCGAATGGGTCTGGTTTGTCCACTGAGGGAAAGTGGCATTGGGTCCGACAAGTTGTTAGTGGCAGGTACAAGTCAAGAGACCGAATCTTGATTGTTGCACTATTCGATCTTTCTTCATCATAATTTGTTCGAGTACCTAATCAGAATGACAGGTAAGGATGATACGAAAGAACCGAAAAGACTTGTGGGAAGAAGACGACAAAAGATAGAAAATCCCATCGAAATCGCCAACAAGATCTCGGACGATGAATTCATTACACAATATCTAAAACCTAGGTGAGCCTTGACTGTCAGAATGCATTCAGACCAATCCGTTGACATTGCTTTAGCGATGATTGGCCAGACTGGAAACATCCCAAAGATGAAACAACCTTTGCTCTGAGTCTCGTTCGTCCTACATGTATGAGCGATGAAGACTTGGAAGCATGCTACAACTTGGTGGATGAGACAAGCGGTGCAGACTATCGCAACTCGTCTCTTGGTTGGCATCCATCTGTGAAGAAGAAAGAAATGCGGTCCCCGGATCTTCGATATATCCTGATCAAAGATGGAGAAGGCAGCATAAAAGGATTTACATCCTTTATGCCCACGTTTGAGAACCATGAACCGGTTGTTTACTGCTATGAGATTCATTTAAAGCCGGAATTGCAAGGGTAAGCTGACCAATGCGACCTTTTTCTGGAATCATTTCTCTATTCATGGGATGTCGTTGGAACTCAGGGTTATCCAATGGAGTGAACCGAATGCAAGAACATACAAGAACATTGTGCTAACAGGTATGCTGCATAGAACAGGTCTGGGCAAGCAGCTTATGGGGTATTACATGGACGTCGCAGAGAACATACCAAGTATAGAAAAAGCCATGCTCACATGTTTCGTGAGTAACAAATCTGCGCTCAAATTCTACGAAAAGTTGGGATTCACAAAAGACGATTATTCCCCGAGGGAGCGAAAGTTAAGAGGAGGAAAGGTGGTGATACCCGACTATGTGATACTCAGTCGTCCAACGGCCGCAAAGAAGGTGGACGACTCACGAGCTCATCAACCTGGACGTTAGCAGCAATAATATGAGAAACAACAGCAAATGTGTATGCCATGTTACATTTGCTGGCCAGCTTGTATCACAGGCTTACTCTGTTGTGGAACAGGAACATAATATCAATTTCAAGCGTGTCCTTGATGTATACGTGATATTCACAATCAACGACAATCTCGAAATAAAAGTTCGACCGAGTACATTTCTAAAGATATCTGAACCTTTGGCTTGATTGGGGAACAAAGTTCAAGGCCCGTCTAGGCCGCTACAATTGGTTAAAGCTGCTCTGAAAGGGTGTTCTCTTGTTCTAAAGATATCACCATGTTCTGATCTTCGCAGTGGTGGCCGGACTCTGCCTAGGCTGTTCCATGAAAGCCTAAGCTGAGAGTTGTCTCCAACTCCCTTAATCCCGACTGGACGAAATTACGATGGCTGGCTGCACCGTTGGTTGCTACCTCATGGCAATCAGACAATCAATTGAGAACTAACCAACTCGGGCTGCATTAATATTGTGATAGTGGAGGTGATCCTCTGCTCTCGCGGATCCTCACCAAGGCTGACACGCTGGATGGGCCTCAGAGCAGTAAGTTAGGACGCTGAAAGCATTCAAGGCAAGATAAATTGACCACTTGATCACGACCACAGCCACCTCTTCGTCAGGTTTATTTTTACGTCCTAGTCTTTGGATTCAAGCTTTCGCTGCAACCCTTGGAGGTGACAATCTGCCAGCACTACCCACTGCAACCATGTCAGCCCTAGGACGCTAGCTCAGACCCGAGCTGAGGTACCTTTTTCAGCATCAGCTCCAATTACCGTGTTGAGCTTGCCGGCTTCGTGCAGAGTTGTACAAGTTGCACAGCCAGCATTGCAAGGTAGCGTCAGGAACTATACCAATGTGGTATCTTTCTGCAACCGAAGGATGCTCTTCCTGACCTTCTTCTGGGTTAGATCCGTCAGCCAGCTTGGAGCTTGGCTCCCCTGCTGACCCTGCTGTCTATCATTGAAATGAAGGGCGCCCTAGTGAACACGGAGGCTTAGAGCTGAAGCTTGGGAGCCTGGGCTGTGATACGTCCGGCCTGAAACAAAAGGCGATTGCCGTGCCGAGACGAGACGATTGTCAGATTGAATTGCTTGTCCGTAGGAGTTCGTCTCATAATAAGGTGCCGTTATCGTCCGCCGAGTCTTGGCTGGTCCCTTTTCTCTCCCTTCTCTAACCCACCCACGATCTTTCTCCTTGGCTTCTATATAACTTCTTTTTACCTGATTTCAGCCATCAATCGTCAATCGACTTACATATCAATCACAATGGCTCAACAATACTCTCAAGGACCTAATGTCCAGAACCAGGAATGGCAGAGCAACCTCTGCAATTGCTCGCCCTGCGACTCTTGCATGCTCAGCACTTTCTGTCCCTGTATCCGTATGTTCCTGCATAAGTCAATCTTGGCACAGTTGTGAGACTGACAGTTCTCTTAATAGTATTGGGTAAAACTGCCGACCGTATGAGAGACCCTACGATGCAAACTGCCGATACCTGCAACAGCGATACTCTTATTTTCTGCGCCATTCAATGTGTTACCGGTTGTGGTTGGATGTAAGACTTCTTGTACCAATGTCTTCGAATCACCAACTAACACGCTTTTTTCTAGTTACTCCATGATGAAGCGTGGAGAGATCCGTGAGCGATTCGGCATCAAGGGTAGCGGCATGAACGACTGCTGTGTCAGTTACTGGTGTCTCTGCTGTGCTCTCATCCAGCAGGACAACGAGGTCAAGGCTCGCCTTTCTCAGGGTCCTATCACCCAAGGCTACCAAGCTCAGAAGGAGGGCATGCACATGCCAAATGCCCAGCCCCAGTACCAGGACCAGAAGCCCAACCCTCACCAGCAGCCTCAACCTGATTACCAGCTTCCTCAGCACCAGCAACATGCCGGTTACCAGTCTCCTCCTCCCCAGCAGGCTTACAATCCTCATCAGCCCCAGCCCCAGTACTAGGCCACGCCATTGGACCAGGGGGTGAGGATAGGTTAAAATGAAGGATGCAATTACATGACACTACGAAAAAGAAAAAAGGGAAAGACATGTGAGAAAGCGGCTGAAGATGCCGGTCTGGCATGTGAATTGACGAGCGCGGACGGGTACGCGTTGATGGATTATACCCAGTGACTTAGACGGTCATATTTTCTTAATTAAATACTTAAAACAACCATTTTCTACTTTATACAATTTTTGTTACAAACAACCGATCCATCAAATCCCTTTCTCCTACAATATTTCTTCCTTCAAGTCCAACTGAGTGATGGCAATCAATACGAGATATGACGGTCTAGAAGGCAGCAGTGAAACTCTAAAAAGCTTCAACCTCAGCTGGAAAGACCCTTGTAAGTGACGTTCCATCTCGCCTTCCCTTTTGAGGAATGGTTTGACTTTGGCATGTCATGATGCTTTCCAGGATTGCTGTCCGTGCTCCAATGTTTCGGTGATTTCCATTTCAGCACGGCTTCTTGAATGATGAGACGAGTTGCCTAAGATAGTCAAGTGGTTGAGTGTATCCTAATTTGCTCATTGAAAGATGTACATAATTCTGTACTCGTGCTTATATCTCATCAAACTTTAACCATCACAGCAAAGATCACAACTCCGATCGACCGGCAGCACTTCAGTATCCTGAGGGTATCAATAAAAATTTAATTCATGACCTCTGTCTCTGTCGATTTGTTCAGACAGTCAGACAGCAAAACGCCCGCGTCGCACCTCTAATGGTTGGACAAACGCCTATTCAGATCTACAGTTTATCGAGGCTCTTTGTATCCTCATCCCAGAAACCCTCTGAATCTTGTGCCCAAATCCCTAATGCAAGTGATTGCATGTCAAACAAACCAGCCATTTTTTCCGTATCCCAATCCATCATCATCCTATCATTTTTCAATACATGTCATTACGCGTAAAGCTTCTTCTCATAAGACTCCATGTTCACGTTGCCCTCCAACTGAGCACTGGCTGTGCGGAGCTCGAAGCGGAGCTCACCAGCCTCAGCGCAGCCGTGCATACCAGACAGGCTGGTCATACCACTGTCCTGAAGAGAGTGCTTGAGACCGGCAGCGAGGTAGGGAACGAACTTCTGGATCGAACTGTTGACTATGTTAGCATTCCACAATCCAATAAATCATGGGATAGAACTTACCCTCGGTGAGCAACAGCACCCGAGACACCCTGAGCAACCAGAACGCTATCACCCTCAGAGAAGTAGCGGGCAGTTCCAGCGTTGCTGGCTTGGCTGTCCTTGCCGCCCTTACCGGCCTTCTTGTCCTGCATAGCGTCGATGCTGCCCATGCCTCGGTAGGCCTTGACGAGCTTACCCTCACGGGAGACGAAAGAGGTACCGGGAGACTCGGTGGTACCAGCCAACAGACCACCCATCATGATGGTGGAAGCGCCAAGGGCAAGGCCCTTAACGATGTGACCAACGTTTTGGATACCACCGTCGGCGATGCAAGGAACACCGAAGCGAGCGGCGAAGCGGCTGACGCTGTAGACAGCAGCAGCCTGGGGACGGCCAACGGCCATGACCTCCTGGGTGATACAGGCGGAACCACTGCCCATACCAATTCGGAGACCATCGACACCAGCGGCGATCAAAGAAGCGGCCTGCTCTCGAGTCACGACGTTTCCGCCAATGACATCGACACCGGGGAACTCGCTCTTAACCCACTTGATCATCTCAATCTGGTACATACTGTTACCCTGGGAGCTGTCCAGGATGACAATATCGAGACCAGCCTCAACGAGCAGCTTGAGACGCTGCTTGTCCTCGGGGCGAGTACCAATAGCAGCAGCACAGAGGAGCTGCTTGCTATCAGGAAGCTTGGAAGCATTAGGGAAATGCTGGTTCTTGGTCAAATCGGATCGAGAGATCATGGAAACAAGGTTGGAGTCCTTGTCAACAATGGGAAGCTTGCCCTTCTTGGATTTGGACAGAATCTTGTTGGCTTCGAGGAGGGTAACGGTCTCAGGAGCAGTAACAAGGTCGGTGACCATGACATTGGTAACGGCCTGGTCGAGGTTCTCCTCAAACTGGAGGTCTCGGTTGGTAACAATACCAACAAGCTTAGAGCCAAGCTTGCCATTCTCTGAAATTTTCCATTAGCCTATTATTCCAGTGCGGGGCGATGCGACCATAGAAAAAATTGATGTAGTGGTTGTTCATAGTATAGTTTCTCCCCATGACAATAGTCTTATACGGTGGAACGAAAGTTATATGAAAGGGTGTATAATCATGCAACCAGAAATGAGAACGAGTTGTGCTGTAGATGTTACTTACCAGTGACAGGGAAACCACCGAAACCCCACTTCTCCTTAAGAGCTTTAGCTTCGCCAACAGTGGTGTTGGGGTCAATGACGATAGGGTCGTTGATGAAACCGTTCTCGTATCGCTTGACCTTGCGGACCATGTCGGCCTGAGCCTCTGGGGAGCAGTTGTGGTGAATAACACCAAGACCACCCTGGAGAGCCATGTGGATGGCCATCTCGTCTTCCGTGACAGTGTCCATAGGAGACGAGACGAAGGGAGTTCGGAGAGTGATGCGCTTGGTGATGGGCGCCTCAAGGTTGACCTCAGAGGCAGCGAAGCCAATGTAGCCAGGGAGGAGCAGGAAGTCGTTGTAGGTCAGACCACCGTGCTTGGTAGTGTCCATAAGCTCGTGGATGTCGAGACCATCCCTCTGCTTGTACTCCTTGAGAACCTCAAGGGCCTTGGTGTGGTCGAGCACTGAGGCAGACATAATGGGCAACTAACTATAAAGTAAAGGAGATATTAAGAAATATGAGGTCGAAGACGAGACGAGTCGATGAGCAAGCTCTGGCCTTTATCGACTGCTAAGATTGATAGAACGCTTCTTCCCGAAAGAAAGAAAAGAGAAAAAGATTGGTGGTGCCGCCTCAAAAACTTTTTTATGGGAACGCGGGACCCTGGGATGGGGCGCCGATAATGGAGGGGCAGTTCCTTCTCTCTTTGGGTGAACACCCAATTGAGGCAAGTCTGTCGAAGGAAGTGGGGCAACGTGGTTTTTTTCAGAGCTCCTGCTAGTTTTTTTTTTCCAGTGCGCTACCGTTTGTGGTTCGTTGATGCCCGAAGATAGACTTACCCTATGTCCGAACTTGATTCTGTCAACTCTACCTAGTACCTATCAATAGGTACTCTTGAAGAGCCAGAATTTCATTCAATGGTAATTTTGTTTACATGAGATTTGATCCTAATATCTCCAAGCTCTACTTGTGCCTAACATGTTGTTTCGCCACGCTGTTGATGGTGATCAGTCCTTCAAAGACTGAAGTGCACCTTGACCTCAACGTCATTGCTCCATCGACTTTCAAGACCCATTTCCTTCCACGCTTTTCCAATGTCGATCTCAAGTACATACTTGTCGACAGCTGAAATAGCCACTGTATGCACAGGTATCACTTTTTCTTGAATCGTGATCAAAAAGTCCCCATCAATGGTTAGACTGGGGAGTGCGGAGATGTAGATTCCTAAGACAAACGTGAGACCATGACAGACGTTAAACAAGACCAGTCTGACTTACCTAGCTTGCCGAATGCTTTGATCCGTGTGACTAGCGTAACGCGGCTATTCTGTAGCTCCTGCTTGATATCATTCATAATGACTGCTGCAACACCAGCCATTTTACCCAATAAACCCAAGTTCGAGACGTAAACATCGCCATGTTTCGAGCTGGAGAGAGGTGTCAAGGAGAACGCGGAGAATATTTCGTACCCCCGAATGGGCAGTGAAGTTGTAAACAAGGACCCCGAACCCTCAAGCGTTGTTGGTTGCGACACCTTGCCTGTGGTGTGAGCGCGAACCACATAGTACCCAGGAACTATACCAGGAAAGCCTGAGAGAGAGACAAGCTCGGTCAATGGCCTGGAGGAGACGTTAAAAATACCCAAGATGGGGTAGCCAGTATGTGAAGCTCCTGCAATCTCATTAGTTTGAAAGACAAAGAAAAAGGTTTCCTAGCAGAGAGGTTCTTACGATGATGACTTCCCACTTTGAGAAGCAAATCGTCATCATATCCAACATAAGGGTCTATGGCCTTTCCCAAGGAGCTTGGTCGGAAGATGACAGCCTTCCCTTGGGGAGTGAGACCTGTCATCTGTCCGATCAGGTTCATGTCGTGCTCACCAGGAACATCAGTGATGTAGATAGGTCCTCCGCTAATACATCTGGCCGCAGCATGAAATCCGGAGTACTCGTGGACAGTTTGGAACATGTCCCAGTCAGGAAGGACATTGAGGTAACTCATAAAGATGGCGTTATGTGCGTTTGTCCAAACGTGCCAGGGATGAGACGCAGGTATCTCGGGGAAGAAGTCATCGGAGTTGCGAACCAAAATCGTGGGTCGATTCGTAGGCATCTGAGAGTGAAACAGGGCCTGCGGAAACTGTGACATACAAGATATAGCCTTTGCACTAAAGTGACGCAGAGTCGAGATAGTCCAAGCATCAAGGTAAGTGTTGATGAGGTCTCGCCGAGGCGAGGCTTCAATCCATGTATCAATCATAAACTGGGCGTCCGTCTTGACAGCATCGACTCCAGCATCTGACAGGAATCTATAAAAGTCATCGTAAAAACGGTTGACGTCCTTCTGTGCGATAACGGTCATTTTGCCACCCAAAGAAAGGTTGCGGCGGTCGGCATCCTCCCGTGTGACCTCGATGGTTTTGTACGTCTTAGCAAGATTACCATCAGAAGAAATACCACCCCAATATCCCAACAGTGCGTGCCACACAGCGATATGCTGGATATGCGGGTGGGCTTTTCGAATATGGGACACAGTAGCCTTTAAGCCTTGAGGGAACGCTTTAGGCTCGGCTTCAAAGTCCGTCCAGCCGTATTGGAACTGACTAGGGCCTTGATAGTCGATCGACTGCCAGTTATCGTCGATGATAAGACTCGAGACCTTGATTTCATGTTCGCTCAACTTGTCGAGAGCATCGAAGATCTTCTGGTCTGTTAGTTTCTGTCCAAGAGCGTTCCATGTACCTATGGTACGTCAGTTGGTGATCCAACTTCGCGGGCGTGAATAGAACGCCGAACTCACAAAAACCAAGCCCATCAAACCAGTATTCCAGCCATTCTGGCTTGAAGTCATTCATCAAAGCAGTCAGCTCGTGTTTCGATTCATCATTGGCTTGCTTTGTAACCGACACCAAGTTCCTAGCATGATACATCACCGAAGCTACGGCACACTCGAAATCGTCGCCCTCCGAAACAAGGATGACAGCCTTCTCTTCAGAAACTCCGTCATTTCGTGCCTGTATAATCAGCAGCTGCACAAAGCTATGTTGCAGGTACCTACATGAACTTGAACTTTCCCGTCCGGCTCACTTCGGAAGACTGGTAAGACATGACTTATACCGCTAACAGCAAGAAACACGAGGCTTTTTCCTTGAGGGCTCAAAAAGCAACAGAGAGCCCCATCCTTATCGAGAGAAAAGTGCGACTTTCCATGTCGAGGAGCAAGCCATGGTGACCACAACCGAACAAGTGAGAACCATCTGTACCTAGTCAGACAAGATGGACCCTGGACGATTTGATAACGCATATGAGATTTGTCAACCACTCACCTTGCACAAGTACCCCAAGGCGACCCGATTGTGATGTCCCTATAAGTTGACTCATCGCTATTCGCAGGCGGAATGTCGGCTTCAAGCGACCACAGTGAAGTCCGAGGTGACTGACTCAAGTGTGATTTAATAGTCCAGTCCTTGGTATTTATATCAGGTATCAGATTGGACAAATTGTCAGACAAACCCCCAAAAGGAGTATTGACAGCTAAGCCATCATTGAGACCTTGTTCATCGCGGATCCATC
Organism: Fusarium coffeatum; assembly: GCF_003316985.1. NCBI lineage: Eukaryota > Fungi > Ascomycota > Sordariomycetes > Hypocreales > Nectriaceae > Fusarium > Fusarium coffeatum. The sequence goes on from NW_022158008.1 coordinate 154,184, forward strand.
TCCATTCAACATCTGGACTGTGACGAAATTTGAAAGTGAATCGAATCGAAGCCTCAAACGAGATGGACGAAGAGAAATAGAAACGAGACATAGAGTCGTCCAATGTTTGCAAAGTCTGAGGTGCTGGAGCATTCTGGATGGAGAATAACTGCGAGTCCTTCCAGTCTGAATTGTCTACGGAGTGCCATGCTGAGACCTCCCAGGACTCGTCGGCACGAGACTTGGGTATCTCAAGAACAGTTGTTAGAGTGACACTTTTACCCACAACTGAGGTTACTTGCCCCAGGGGCGGAAAGCTCTGAAGAACAACCTTCATATTTTCAGGAACCGGAAGCGGAGGAGATTTCTGTTTAGAGACGTAGATCTTCTGAAAGACATCGCCAAAATTGTACTCGTCAGATGGCATTGCAGTTGAAACAAGAGTGATAGGAGCAGACTTTAAGTAGTAAAGCGTTTATTAAGCGACTTAGAATCTGAAGGTAGAGAACGTTCGTAACTGTGCTGGTAACAGCTTCTCAATCGCAAGAGCAAATCGTAACAATCATGCAATCATAACAGCAAAATGCTTTGATGCTGTGTGATAATCATGTAAGTTGTTGATATTGTAGAGACGAAAACGGGTAGGCGTTGGATCAGAGTGGGGCTGAGAGTGGTTAGTAATTGGCGCCTCCCATTGGATGATATCATAAAGCCGGTTGCTGTGATTCGGGGACGGTCGGAATGACTAATCCTATGCGCCTAATTGCTCAGGCTCAAAATTATCTCAGTAAAGCTTCTAGCCGAGCCAGATCGAAAGATTTCATCAAACCACTCAATTCAGCGTCGACCCTCCAAACCTGCGTCATGGCGTCCCGGAGACTGGCTTTGAACCTCTCGCGAGGTCTGCGAAACCGTGCTGGTCTTTCGGCCGCCGCTCCCTTCACACGAGGCTTTGCCACTCCCTCTACCGTCGGCAAGACTCAGACTTCAACTCTTAAGAATGGATTGACTGTGAGCATCATCGCCCGGGGCCAATTGGCTTCGAGAACCACTTCGGAATGGTCTCCTGACGATTGTTACTACTAGGTTGCTACCGAGCACTCGCCCTTCGCGCAAACGTCGACCGTCGGTGTCTGGATCGATGCCGGTTCCCGAGCTGAGACTGACGAGAACAACGGTACCGCCCACTTTCTCGAGCATCTCGCTTTCAAGGTTCGACAACCCATCAATTGGCCGAAATCATCGTTAACAATGTTATCAGGGTACCGCCAAGCGAACTCAGCAGCAATTGGAATTGGAGATTGAGAACATGGGTGGTCACCTGAACGCCTATACTTCGGTCAGTCGGATGAAGGGATATGGAGGTTGAATGATGCTAACATTCATTCAGCGCGAGAACACCGTCTACTTCGCCAAGGCTTTCAACTCTGATGTTCCCCAGTGTGTCGACATTCTCTCCGATATTCTCCAGAACTCCAAGCTCGAGGAATCCGCCATCGAGCGTGAGCGCGACGTTATCCTCCGCGAGTCCGAGGAGGTTGAGAAGCAGGTTGAGGAGGTTGTTTTCGATCACCTTCACGCCACTGCTTTCCAGCACCAGCCCCTTGGCCGCACCATCCTCGGCCCCAAGCAGAACATCCGCGACATCACCCGAACCGAGCTTACCGACTACATCAAGAACAACTACACTGCTGACCGCATGGTTCTTGTTGGTGCCGGTGGTATTCCCCATGAGCAGCTTGTCGAGCTTGCTGAGAAGCACTTCGCTGGTCTTCCCACCAGCGGTCCCCAGACCGGTGCTTACCTCCGTTCCAAGCAGAAGGCTGACTTCATGGGCTCTGACGTCCGTGTCCGAGATGATGGCATGCCTACTGCCAACATCGCTCTCGCCGTCGAGGGTGTCAGCTGGAACTCCGAGGACTACTTCACTGCTCTCGTTGCTCAGGCTATCGTTGGCAACTACGACAAGGCTGTTGGCCAGGCTCCCCACCAGGGCAGCAAGCTCAGCGGCTGGGTCCACAAGCACGATCTTGCCAACAGCTTCATGAGCTTCTCCACCAGCTACAACGACACTGGGTAAGTTCTGACATGACGCTTTCTGTTTCACTGTAACTAACATTTCCCAGTCTCTGGGGTATCTACCTCGTTTCCGACAAGCCTGACCGAGTTGACGATCTCGTCCACTTCGCTATCCGTGAGTGGATGCGTCTCTGCACCAACGTCAGCGCCTCCGAGACCGAGCGTGCCAAGGCTCAGCTCAAGGCCTCCATCCTCCTCTCCCTCGACGGCACCACTGCCGTTGCTGAGGACATTGGCCGACAGCTCGTCACCACTGGCCGCCGCATGGCTCCTAACGAGATTGAGCGCAAGATTGACGCCATTACCGAGAAGGATATTATGGACTTCGCCAACCGAAAACTTTGGGACCGCGATATTGCTGTCAGTGCTGTGGGAACTATCGAGGGTCTCTTCGACTACCAGAGACTTCGCAACACCATGAAGCCCAAGTTTTAAGTTAGAGAGGGCTAGTGGAGTTGTGAAAATCGAAACCAGGGTATAGAGTGTATGAGATACCGTTTACAGGCCTAGTGTACCATAAGATTTCCTCTGTTCATACTAGGTAACATGGAGTTGTGATAATTGTGTACTGAATGTACTTTCGCGCGTATTGATCATGTGCGCTTTCTAGGCATAAACCGCTTCTCTGTCATTAATTGATCCCGAGTATACTCAATCGCGAATGCAGATCATTATTGTGGCACAGAGCAGGGGTTAAAACTTTATGATTTTCTTCAGCTGCCAAGCTGTATGGCACAAAGGACAATATTTATTACGATTCGCTTGCAAACGTTCACCAAGGGTTACGCAAACCCTTTACATGTTTGGATAGCCTTCCTATAGCGTTGTAGAACAAGCATACACCCCCCGTTACCCAGATTGCCTCAAACGCCATTAACACCATTCATATGTGTTCCAGTTTATGCGATTCCGTTGGGTGGCAAGACGGGCACCTAGTCCTCCTCTGCCATCTCTTCGTCGACGTCTTCACCGAACATATCTTCGACAGTGCCACCCTCAACACCATCTCCACCAACATCCTCGGGCTCAGGTCCTTCGATGCCCTCCATGGCATCACCTCCTTGATCCATTTCCTCATCCTCATCCTCATCCTCGTCCCACACATCCTTAAGACCCCAGCTCGTTCCACTAAGCACGAACCGCTCGCTTGGTAGTCGGACACCCCATTCGCTTGGTACAATCTTGGGCAGTGCCACCTTGTTCCGCTCGCGCGCAAGTTCCTGCATGTATTCTTTGCTGATACCTCCGCCAGCGTTTCCTCCTCGGAATTGGTAGCTGAGTCGTGCTGCAATAGCGAGTTTAACGGCATTGGCTGTCACCGCGGCATCGCCTGCTGGTGCTGAGATGGCGCCGGCATTTGCTGATGGTTTAGAGCCTGCTTCTCTAACATATGGGTCGCCCGACAGATGGAGGGCGTCGCTCAAGACGGAGGACGTATGACGGTAGGCGAAATCGAGAAGGAGAAGAGGGACGCGTTGCTCGTAGGCAGTGACGCCTTGGGATGTGAGTAGAAGCTCGATGAGACGAGAGTCGCGCGGTCGAGGAGCGCTTGTTGATGGTGTTTGAGGAGGAGGAGCACTCTGCGAGGCTGTAGCAGCGGGTTGACTGGACGAGGCTGCCGTAGTTTGGGTGTTTGGTACTGTTTGTGAAGTTCCTGCTGATGAGGCCGGAACCCCATTGGTTTGCGGTTGGCTTGACGACATATTGACAGTGATAGGTTTCCCTGGAGGGAATATTGGAGATGCGGGAGCTCGTCGAATGTCTGAGGTGATTGCGCGCCGAATATTCGAGTTACGTCTGAAGTTGGTTGACGCGTGTGCGGATTAGATAGATTTAAGTCGCAGCTGGCGATTGATGTGCAAAGCTCTTTTGGCCCTTCAGCTATAGTTTAGTAGAGATCAATATGCCAAGCCTAAAGCTTAATGGATATTGAATTATTTCCTTGCGACGGATTCACCGTTGCATGCGCGCGTAGCACCTCGGAGACTCTAATAATCCGATGAAAGGTCGCGAATTGAGCACGGACCACACCTTAAATCTCATCCATTGGGACAAGCCGGAATTCGAAGTGGTTTTTGGCAGGGAAAGAAAGATGGAGGGGCAAAGACGTAAAGACTGCCCCACCAAATTCCGCCGATGCAGGAGGACTCAGTCATTATATCAACTTTTTCCCGGGTGGTTTCTTGACTCATAAATAACATCATCTGGACAATTGACGTGACAGAATTTCTACCATCTCTTACGCCAATTCGATTTATACATCTCACTGCAATATGGAAACAACCCTCCCATTGCCGTTCCTGGTGAGCGTTGCCAGCCCCAACGACCAATCCGCCAACGATGGCCTCAGCCGTCAAGAGATTGCTCTTCTTGGAGGTGCATTTTACGAAACAGCCTCCAAGGACTGGGGTCGCCCTAGTGCTGGCTCTAATGCTCACATGGACGCTACAAGCTTGAGCAACCCCGACGATGTGATTGCATTGCTTGATAGCGGGGTACGAACGGTGTTTGTAACTTCAGAATCTTATTCAGAGTACGAGCAGTATGGCGCGAGGGTAATTCCTGCTGTCTCATCTCTTATTCTCTCAGCGGCGACAGATGACGGTCTATTGGTCAAGGACTTTGACGTCTCCTCAAATGACGTCGACAAGTTCATTGAAGTCGCGCAGTCCAAGCAGATCAAGAACCTTTACGTCAAGCCCACCCCTGAAACCGATATCCAGAAATTCCTCGAGGTGACCAAGAAGGCCAATGCGATCCCAATCATTCCTTCCACACGATTGACAACCGATAAGAACGACTCGACTCGATTATTACTATCAAAACTTATCGCCTCATACTGGAAGTCCGATCGAACTGATGGACTGATCCCCACTGTTGTTACCGATGACGCAGGAATCGCTCTGGGTCTCGCTTACACTAGCGAGGAGAGTATTCTGGAGGCACTTCGAACGCAAAGCGGTGTTTACCAAAGCCGCAAGCGTGGCCTCTGGGTGAAGGGACTCACCTCTGGTGACACCCAAGAGTTGGTGCGAATTGGTCTCGACTGTGACAACGATACTCTCAAGTTTGTGGTTAAGCAGAAGGGCCGATTCTGCCACCTGGAGCAGTTCGGATGCTTTGGAGATCTCAGTGGCATTTCTGCGCTCGAGCAAACACTCAAGTCTCGCAAGGAATCTGCTCCCGAGGGCTCCTACACTGCTCGCCTGTTTTCAGATGAGAAGCTCCTCAGGGCAAAGATTATGGAAGAGGCGGAGGAGCTCTGCGATGGTAAGACCAAGGAGAACATCGCTTTTGAGGCTGCAGACCTGATCTACTTTGCCCTCACCAAGGCTGTTGGTGCTGGTGTTAGTCTCGCTGACATTGAGGCTAACCTCGATGCCAAGAGTCTCAAGGTCAAGCGAAGAACAGGTAATGCCAAGGGCAAGTGGGCTGAGAAGGAGGGCATCAAGACTGAGGAGGCCCCAGCGAAGCCATCGCAGCCTGAAGCTGAGAAGCCCGCTGACGGACGTATTGCCATGGAGCGAGTTGACTCTACAAAGATTTCCCAGACCGACCTCGTGGAGAAGCTCAAGAGACCTTCCCAGAAGTCTCCTGACGCTATCTTGAAGATCATCCAGCCCATCATTGAGGATGTACGAACCGGTGGTGATAAGGCTGTTCTGTCTTACACCCACAAGTTCGAAAAGGCAACTTCTTTGACGTCTCCTGTTCTCAAGGCTCCCTTCCCTAAGGAGTTGATGGATATTCCTCCGGAGACTATCGAGGCTATCGACGTATCTTTTGAGAACATCCGAAAATTCCACTCTGCTCAACAGGAGGAGAAGTCTCTTCAGGTTGAGACCATGCCCGGCATTGTCTGTAGCCGCTTCTCACGACCTATCGAGCGAGTCGGTCTTTACATCCCTGGAGGAACTGCTGTTCTTCCCAGTACTGCTCTGATGCTTGGTGTGCCCGCCATGGTCGCTGGTTGCCAAAAGATTGTCTTTGCTTCGCCTCCTCGATCTGACGGCCGCATTACCCCTGAGATTGTCTACGTCGCCCACAAGGTTGGTGCCGAGAGTATTGTTTTGGCCGGCGGTGCTCAAGCCGTCGCTGCTCTTGCCTATGGTACCGAGAGCGTAACCAAGGTTGACAAGATTCTTGGACCTGGCAACCAGTTCGTGACTGCTGCCAAAATGCATGTTAGCAACGACACAAATGCTGGTGTTGGCATTGATATGCCTGCTGGACCTTCAGAGGTTCTTGTTGTCGCTGATAAGGACGCCAACCCTGCATTTGTTGCCTCTGACTTGCTTTCTCAAGCTGAGCACGGTGTCGACAGTCAGGTCATATTGATTGCTGTCGATCTTAGCGAGCAAGAGCTCCAGGCTATTGAGGATGAGGTTCACCAGCAAGCCATAGCACTTCCTCGTGTTGACATTGTTCGAGGCTCTATTGCCCACTCTGTTACCGTCCAGGTCAAGGACATCAAGGAGGCTATGCGTATCAGCAACGAGTATGCCCCTGAGCATCTCATCCTCCAGATCAAGGATGCAGAGAAGGCTGTCGACCAGGTCATGAACGCTGGCAGCGTCTTCGTTGGCCACTGGACTCCCGAGAGTGTCGGCGACTACTCTGCCGGTGTCAACCACTCTTTGCGTAAGTCTTTCTTTCATTACCGGTCATTCTTCATTCTTACTAACTGATGTCACAGCCACTTATGGCTTTGCCAAGCAATACTCGGGTGTCAACCTGGGCTCGTTCCAGAAGCACATCACCAGCTCCAACCTCACTGCCGACGGTCTTAAGAACGTCGGTAGTGCCGTCATGCAACTAGCCAAGGTCGAGGAGCTTGAGGCTCACAGGAGAGCTGTTGAGATCCGCCTCAACTACCTGAAGCAACAGCAGTAGAATGGGGAGTTGAAAAAAAAAAAAAAGCAAAAGG